>NW_026735705.1:0-106000 GCF_949786415.1 Peromyscus eremicus
ACTATTGTGCTCCCATTGACATACACCGGGCAAATAGCACTGGCGTCTGTTCCCAGCATGTACAGTGTATTGGACTGAAGAGGATCTACTGCTCTTGTCAGTTTCCCAAGCAGAGTTGAACTAGATATGGCCCGTGTGTGTTAGAAGTACACTTCTTTTGTTCTGAGCAAGCTCACTGTTTTGGCCCTATAGGAAACACAGTAGAGTAGAGGAGTGCTCTTTTCTCAAAAGCAGAGTGTGTTTCTTGCAAGGCGAGCTAGTGTTTGTTTCCCAGTCCTAAATGTAGTTGAATCACATGCAGTTTCTGGTCCTACAAGCAAGAGTTGTTTTCTAGTACGAAGAGTCACTATTGTGCTCCCATTGCCATACACAGGGCAAATAGGACTCGCATCTGTTCCCAGGATGTACAGTGTATTGGACTTAAGAGGATCTTCTGTTCTTGTCAGTTTCCTAAGCAAAGTTTAACTAGATATGGCCCGTGTGTGTTAGAAGTACACTTCTTTTGTTCTGAGCAACCTCACTCTTCTGGCCCTATAGGAAACACAGTAGAGTAGAAGAGTGCTCTTTTCTCAAAAGCAGAATGTGTTTCTTGTAAGGCGAGCTAGCGTTTGTTTCCCAGTCCTAAATGGAGTTGAATCACATGTAGTTTCTGGTCCTACGAGCAAGAGTTGTTTTCTGGAAAGGAAAGTCACTATTGTGCTCCCTTTGCCATACACAGTGCAAATTGCACTCGCGTCTGTTCCCAGCAATTACAATGTATTGGACTGAAGAGGAGCTACTGCTCTTGTCAGTTTCCTAAGCAGAGTTGAACTAGATATGGCCCGTGTGTGTAGGAAGCACAGTTCTTTGTTCTGAGCAAGCTCACTGTTCGGACTCCATAGGAAAAACAGTAGAATAGAAGAGTGCTCTTTACTCAAAGTGGAGTGTGTTTCTTGTAAGGCGAGCTAGTGTTTGTTTCCCAGTCCTAAATGGAGTTGAATCACATGCAGTTTCTGGTCCTACGATCAAGAGTTGTTTTCTGGTAAGAAGAGTCACGATTGCCCTCACATTGTCGTACACTGGGCAAATAGCACTGGCGTCTGTTCCCAGCATGTAAAGTGTATTGGACTGAAGATGATCTACTGCTCTTGTCAGTTTCCTAAGCAGAGTTGAACTAGATATGGCCCGTGTGTGTAGGAAGCACAGTTCTTTTGTTCTGAGCAAGCTCACTGTTCTGGCCCTATAGGAAACACAGAAGAGTAGAAGAGTGCTCTTTTCTCAGAAGCAGAGTTTGTTTCTTGTAAGGCGTGCTAGCGTTTGTTTCCCAGTCCTAAATGCAGTTGAATTACATGCAGTTTCTTGTCTTATGAGCAAGAGTTGTTTTCTGGTAAGAAGAGTCACTATTGCGCTCCTATTGCCATACACAGTGCAAACAACACTCGCTACTGTTCTTTGCAATTACATTGTATTGGACAGAAGAGGAGCTAATGTTCTTGTCAGTTTCCTAAGCAGAGTTGAACTAGATATGGCCCGTGTGTGTAGGAAGCACAGTTCCTTTGTTCTGAGCAAGCTCACTGTTCTGGCCCCAGGAAACACAGAAGAGTAGAAGAGTGCTCTTTTCTCAGAAGCAGAGTTTGTTTCTTGTAAGGCGAGCTAGCGTTTGTTTCCCAGTCCTAAATGGAGTTGAATCACATGCAGTTTCTGGTCCTACGAGCAAGACTTGTTTTCTGGTAAGAAGAGTCACTATTGGGCTACCATTGCCATACACAGTGCAAATAGCACTCGCGTCTGTTCCCAGCAAGTACAGTGTATTCGACAGAAGAGGAGCTACAGTTCTTGTCAGTTTCCTAAGGAGAGTTGAACTAGATATGGCCCGTGTGTGTGAAGCACAGTTCTTTTGTTCTGAGCAAGCTCACTGTTCGGACACCATAGTAAACACAGTAGAGTAGAAGAGTGCTCTTTTCTCAAAAGCAGAGTGTGTTTCTTGTAAGGCTAGCTAGTGTTTGTTTCCCAGTCAGAAACGGAGTTGAATCCCATGCAGGTTCTGGTCCTACGAGCAAGAGTTGTTTTCTGGTAAGAAGAGTCATTATTTCGCTCCCATTGCCATGCACAGGGCAAATAGCACTCGCGTCTGCTCCCAGCAAGTACAGTGTATTGGACTGAAGAGGAGCTACTGTTCTTGTCAGTTTCCTAAGCAGAGTTGAACTAGATATAGCCGTGTGTGTACAAAGCACAGTTCTTTTGTTCTGAGCAAGCTCACTGTTCTGGCCATGTAGGAAACACAGTAGAGTAGAAGAGTGCTCTTTTCTCAAAAGCAGAGTGTGTTTCTTGTAAGGCGAGCTAGCGTTTGTTTCCCAGTCCTAAATGTAGTTGAATCACATGCAATTTCTGGTCCTAGAAGCAAGAGTTGTTTTCTAGTAAGAAGAGTCACTATTGTTCTCCCATTGCCATACGCATGGCAAATAGGACTTGCGTCTGTTCCCAGGATGTACAGTGTATTGGACTGAAGAGGATCTACTGTTCTTGTCAGTTTCCTAAGAAAAGTTTAACTAGATATGGCCCGTGTGTGTTAGAAGTACACTCCTTTTGATCTGAGCAACCTCACTCTTCTGGTCCTATAGGAAACACAGTAGAGTAGAAGAGTGCTCTTTTCTCAAAAGCACAATTTGTTTCTTGTAAGGCGAGCTAGCGTTTGTTTCCCAGTCCTAAATGGAGTTCAATCACATGCAGTTTCTGGTCCTACGAGCAAGAGTTGTTCTATGGTAAGTAGAGTCACTATTGCACTCCCATTGTCATACACAGGGCAAATAGCACTGGTGTCTGTTCCCAGCATGTAAAGTGTATTGGACTGAAGAGATTCTACTGTTCTTGTCAGTTTCTTAAGCAGAGTTGAACTAGATATGTCCCGTTTGTGTAGGAAGCACAGTTCTTTTGTTCTGAGCTAGCTCCTTTTCTGGCCTATAGGAAACACAGTAGAGTAGAAGAGTTCTCTTTTCTCAAAAGCAGAGTGTGTTTCTTGTAAGGCGAGCTTGCGTTTGTTTCCCAGTCTTAAACGGAGTTGAGTCACATGCAGTTTCTGGTCCTACGAGCAAGAGTTGTTTTCTGGAAAGGAAAGTCACTATTGTGCTCCCTTTGCCATACACAGTGCAAATAGCCCTCTCGTCTGTTCCCAGCAAGTACAGTGTATTGGACTGAAGAGGAGCTACTGCTCTTGTCAGTTTCCTAAGCAGAGTTGAACTAGATATGGCCCGTGTGTGTAGGAAGCACAGTTCTTTGTTCTGAGCAAGCTCACTGTTCGGACACCATAGGAAACCCAGTAGAATAGAAGAGTGCTCTTTACAAAAAAGCAGAGTGTGTTTCTTGTAAGGCGAGCTAGCGTTTGTTTCCCAGTCCTAAATGGAGTTAAATCACATGCAGTTTCTGATCCTAGGAGCAAGAGTTGTTTTCTGGTAAGAAGTGTCACTATTGTGCTCCCATTGTCATACACAGGGCAAATAGCACTGGCGTCTGTTGCCAGCATGTACAGTGTATTGGACTGAAGAGGATCTACTGTTCTTGTCAGTTTCCTAAGCAGAGTTGAACTAGATATAGCCCATGTGTGTAGGAAGCACAGTTCTTTTGTTCTGAGCAAGCTCACTGTTCTGGCCCTATAGGAAACATAGAAGAGTAGAAGAGTGCTCTTTCCTCAGAAGCAGAGTGTGTTTCTTGTAAGGCGAGCTAGCTTTTGTTTCCCAGTCCTAAATGGAGTTGAATCACATGCAGTTTCTGGTCCTACGAGCAAGACTTGTTTTCTGGTAAGAAGAGTCACTATTGTGCTACAATTGCCATACACAGTGCAAATAGCACTCGCGTCTGTTCCCAGCAAGTACAGTGTATTGGACAGAAGAGGAGCTACTGCTCTTGTCAGTTTCCTAAGCAGAGTTGAACTAGATATGGCCCGTGTGTGTAGGAAGCACAGTTCTTTGTTCTGAGCAAGCTCACTGTTCGGACACCATAGGAAACCCAGTAGAATAGAAGAGTGCTCTTTACAAAAAAGCAGAGTGTGTTTCTTGTAAGGCGAGCTAGCGTTTGTTTCCCAGTCCTAAATGGAGTTAAATCACATGCAGTTTCTGATCCTAGGAGCAAGAGTTGTTTTCTGGTAAGAAGTGTCACTATTGTGCTCCCATTGTCATACACAGGGCAAATAGCACTGGCGTCTGTTGCCAGCATGTACAGTGTATTGGACTGAAGAGGATCTACTGTTCTTGTCAGTTTCCTAAGCAGAGTTGAACTAGATATAGCCCATGTGTGTAGGAAGCACAGTTCTTTTGTTCTGAGCAAGCTCACTGTTCTGGCCCTATAGGAAACATAGAAGAGTAGAAGAGTGCTCTTTCCTCAGAAGCAGAGTGTGTTTCTTGTAAGGCGAGCTAGCTTTTGTTTCCCAGTCCTAAATGGAGTTGAATCACATGCAGTTTCTGGTCCTACGAGCAAGACTTGTTTTCTGGTAAGAAGAGTCACTATTGTGCTACAATTGCCATACACAGTGCAAATAGCACTCGCGTCTGTTCCCAGCAAGTACAGTGTATTGGACAGAAGAGGAGCTACTGTTCTTGTCAGTTTCCTAAGCAGAGTTGAACTAGCTATGGCCCGTGTGTGTAGGAAGCACAGTTCTTTTGTTCTGAGCAAGCTCAATTTTCGGACCAAGTAGTAAACACAGTAGAGTAGAAGAGTGCTCTTTTCTTAAAAGCAGAGTGTGTTTCTTGTAAGGCTAGCTAGTGTTTGTTTCCCAGTTCTAAATGGAGTTGAATCACATGCAGTTTTTGGTCCTATGAGAAAGGGATGTTTTCTGGTAAGGAAAGTCACTATTGTGCTCCCTTTGCCATAAACAGTGCAAATAGCACTCACGTCTGTTCCCAGCAAGTACTGTGTATTGGACTGAAGAGGAGCTACTGTTCTTGTCAGTTTCCTAAGCAGAGTTGAACGAGATATGGCCCGTGTGTGTAGGAACCACAGTTCTTTTGTTCTGAGCAAGCTCACTGTTCTGGTCCTTTAGGAAACACAGAAGAGTAGAAGAGTGCTCTTTTCTCAAAAGCAGAGTGTGTTTCTTGTAAGGTGAGCTAGCGTTTGTTTCCCAGTCCTAAATGGAGTTGAATTACATGCAGTTTCTTGTCCTATGAGCAAGAGTTGTTTTCTGGTAAGAAGAGTCACTATTGCGCTCCCATTGTCATACACAGGGCAAATACCACTAGCGTCTGTTCCCAGCATGTACAGTGTATTGGACAGAAGAGGATCTACTGTTCTTGTCAGTTTTCTAAGCAGAGTTGAACTAGATATGCCCGGTGTGTGTAGGAAGCACAGTTCTTTTGTTCTGAGCAAGCTCACTGTTTTGGCCCTAAAGGAAACACAGTAGAGTAGAAGAGTGCTCTTTTCTCAAAAGCAGAGTGTGTTTCTTGTAAGGCGAGCTAGCTTTTGTTTCCCAGTCCTAAATGTAGTTGAATCACATGCAGTTTCTGGTCCTACAAGCAAGAGATGTTTTCTAGTAAGAAGAGTCATTATTTCACTCCCATTGCCATACACTGGGCAAATAGGCCTCGCGTCTGTTCCCAGGATGTACAGTGTATTGGACTGAAGAGGATCTACTGTTCTTGTCAGTTTCCTAAGCAAAGTTGAACTAGATATGGCCCGTGTGTGTAGGAAGTACACTTCTTTTGTTCTGAGCAAGCTCACTCTTCTGGCCCTATATGAAACTCAGGAGAGTAGAAGAGTGCTCTTTTCTGAAAAGCAGAATGTGTTTCTTGTAAGGCGAGCTTGCGTTTTTTTCCCAGTCCTAAATGGAGTTGAATCACATGCAGTTTCTGGTCCTATGAGCAAGAGTTGTTCTATGGTAAGAAGAGTCACTATTGCGCTCCCATTGACATACACAGGGCAAATAGCACTGGCGTCTGTTCCCAGCATGTAAAGTGTATTGGACTGAAGAGGATCTACTGTTCTTGTCAGTTTCCTAAGCAGAGATGAACTAGATATGGCCCGTGTGTGTAGTAAGCACAGTTCTTTTGTTCTGAGCAAGCTCACTCTTCTGGCCTATAGGAAACACAGTAGAGTAGAAGAGTGCTCTTTTCTCAAAAGCAGAGTGTGTTTCTTGTAAGGCGAGCTTGCGTTTGTTTCCCAGTCCTAAATGGAGTTGAATCACATGCAGTTTTTGGTCCTACAAGCAAGAGTTGTTTTCTGGAAAGGAAAGTCACTATTGTGTTCCCTTTGCCATACACAGTGCAAATAGCACTCGCGTCTGTTCCCAGCAATTACAGTGTATTAGACTGAAGAGGAGCTACTGCTCTTGTCAGTTTCCTAAGCAGAGTTGAACTAGATATAGCCCGTGTGTGTAGGATGCACAGTTCTTTTGTTCTGAGCAAGCTCACTGTTCGGACCCCATAGGAAACACAGTAGAATAGAAGAGTGCTCTTTTCTCAAAAGCAGAGTGTGTTTCTTGTAAGGTGAGCTAGCGTTTGTTTCCCAGTCCTAAATGGAGTTGAATCACATGCAGTTTCTGGTCCTAAGAGCAAGAGTTGTTTTCTGGTAAGAAAAGTCACTATTGCGCTCAGATTGTCATACACAGGGCAAATAGCACTCGCGTCTGTTCCCAGCATGTACAGTGTATTGGACTGAAGATGATCTACTGTTCTTGTCAGTTTCCTAAGCAGAGTTGAACTAAATATGGCCTGTGTGTGTAGGAAGCACAGTTCTTTTGTTCTGAGCAAGGTCACTGTTCTGACCCCATAGGAAACACAGTAGAACAGAAGAGTGCTCTTTTCTCAAAAGCAGAGTGTGTTTCTTGTAAGGCGAGCTAGCGTTTGTTTCCCAGTCTAAAATGGAGTTGAATCACATGCAGTTTCTGGTCCTACGAGCAAGGGAAGTTTTCTGGTAAGTTAAGTCACTATTGTGCTCCCTTTGCAATAAACAGTACAAATAGCACTCCCGTCTCTTCCCAGCAAGTACAGTGTATTGGACTGAAGAGGAGCTACTGTTCTTGTCAGTTTCCTAAGCAGAGTTGAACTAGATATGGCCCGTGTGTGTAGGAAGCACAGTTCTTTTGTTCTGAGCAAGCACACTGTTCTGGCCCTATAGGAAACACAGAAGAGTAGAAGAGTGCTCTTTTCTCAGAAGCAGAGTTTGTTTCTTGTAAGGCATGCTAGCGTTTGTTTCCCAGTCCTAAATGGAGTTGAATCACATGTAGTTTCTGGTCCTACGAGCAAGAGTTGTTTTCTGGAAAGGAAAGTCACTATTGTGCTCCCTTTGCCATACACAGTGCAAATTGCACTCGCGTCTGTTCCCAGCAAGTACAATGTATTGGACTGAAGAGGAGCTACTGCTCTTGTCAGTTTCCTAAGCAGAGTTGAACTAGATATGGCCCGTGTGTGTAGGAAGCACAGTTCTTTGTTCTGAGCAAGCTCACTGTTCGGACTCCATAGGAAAAACAGTAGAATAGAAGAGTGCTCTTTACTCAAAAGTGGAGTGTGTTTCTTGTAAGGCGAGCTAGTGTTTGTTTCCCAGTCCTAAATGGAGTTGAATCACATGCAGTTTCTGGTCCTACGATCAAGAGTTTTTTTCTGGTAAGAAGAGTCACGATTGCCCTAACATTGTCGTACACCGGGCAAATAGCACTGGCGTCTGTTCCCAGCATGTAAAGTGTATTGGACTGAAGATGATCTACTGCTCTTGTCAGTTTCCTAAGCAGAGTTGAACTAGATATGGCCCGTGTGTGTAGGAAGCACAGTTCTTTTGTTCTGAGCAAGCTCACTGTTCTGGCCCTATAGGAAACACAGAAGAGTAGAAGAGTGCTCTTTTCTCAGAAGCAGAGTTTGTTTCTTGTAAGGCGTGCTAGCGTTTGTTTCCCAGTCCTAAATGCAGTTGAATTACATGCAGTTTCTTGTCTTATGAGCAAGAGTTGTTTTCTGGTAAGAAGAGTCACTATTGCGCTCCTATTGCCATACACAGTGCAAACAACACTCGCTACTGTTCTTTGCAATTACATTGTATTGGACAGAAGAGGAGCTAATGTTCTTGTCAGTTTCCTAAGCAGAGTTGAACTAGATATGGCCCGTGTGTGTAGGAAGCACAGTTCTTTTGTTCTGAGCAAGCTCACTGTTCTGGCCCCAGGAAACACAGAAGAGTAGAAGAGTGCTCTTTTCTCAGAAGCAGAGTTTGTTTCTTGTAAGGCGAGCTAGCGTTTGTTTCCCAGTCCTAAATGGAGTTGAATCACATGCAGTTTCTGGTCCTACGAGCAAGACTTGTTTTCTGGTAAGAAGAGTCACTATTGGGCTACCATTGCCATACACAGTGCAAATAGCACTCGCGTCTGTTCCCAGCAAGTACAGTGTATTCGACAGAAGAGGAGCTACAGTTCTTGTCAGTTTCCTAAGGAGAGTTGAACTAGATATGGCCCGTGTGTGTGAAGCACAGTTCTTTTGTTCTGAGCAAGCTCACTGTTCGGACACCATAGTAAACACAGTAGAGTAGAAGAGTGCTCTTTTCTCAAAAGCAGAGTGTGTTTCTTGTAAGGCTAGCTAGTGTTTGTTTCCCAGTCAGAAACGGAGTTGAATCCCATGCAGGTTCTGGTCCTACGAGCAAGAGTTGTTTTCTGGTAAGAAGAGTCATTATTTCGCTCCCATTGCCATGCAAATGGCAAATAGCACTCGCGTCTGCTCCCAGCAAGTACAGTGTATTGGACTGAAGAGGAGCTACTGTTCTTGTCAGTTTCCTAAGCAGAGTTGAACTAGATATAGCCGTGTGTGTACAAAGCACAGTTCTTTTGTTCTGAGCAAGCTCACTGTTCTGGCCATGTAGGAAACACAGTAGAGTAGAAGAGTGCTCTTTTCTCAAAAGCAGAGTGTGTTTCTTGTAAGGCGAGCTAGCGTTTGTTTCCCAGTCCTAAATGTAGTTGAATCACATGCAATTTCTGGTCCTAGAAGCAAGAGTTGTTTTCTAGTAAGAAGAGTCACTATTGTGCTCCCATTGCCATACACAGGGCAAATAGGACTTGCGTCTGTTCCCATGATGTACAGTGTATTGGACTGAAGAGGATCTACTGTTCTTGTCAGTTTCCTAAGAAAAGTTTAACTAGATATGGCCCGTGTGTGTTAGAAGTACACTTCTTTTGATCTGAGCAACCTCACTCTTCTGGCCCTATAGGAAACACAGTAGAGTAGAAGAGTGCTCTTTTCTCAAAAGCACAATTTGTTTCTTGTAAGGCGAGCTAGCGTTTGTTTCCCAGTCCTAAATGGAGTTCAATCACATGCAGTTTCTGGTCCTACGAGCAAGAGTTGTTCTATGGTAAGTAGAGTCACTATTGCACTCCCATTGTCATACACAGGGCAAATAGCACTGGCGTCTGTTCCCAGCATGTAAAGTGTATTGGACTGAAGAGATTCTACTGTTCTTGTCAGTTTCTTAAGCAGAGTTGAACTAGATATGTCCCGTTTGTGTAGGAAGCACAGTTCTTTTGTTCTGAGCTAGCTCCTTTTCTGGCCTATAGGAAACACAGTAGAGTAGAAGAGTTCTCTTTTCTCAAAAGCAGAGTGTGTTTCTGGTAAGGCGAGCTTGCGTTTGTTTCCCAGTCTTAAACGGAGTTGAGTCACATGCAGTTTCTGGTCCTACGAGCAAGAGTTGTTTTCTGGAAAGGAAAGTCACTATTGTGCTCCCTTTGCCATACACAGTGCAAATAGCCCTCTCGTCTGTTCCCAGCAAGTACAGTGTATTGGACTGAAGAGGAGCTACTGCTCTTGTCAGTTTCCTAAGCAGAGTTGAACTAGATATGGCCCGTGTGTGTAGGAAGCACAGTTCTTTGTTCTGAGCAAGCTCACTGTTCGGACACCATAGGAAACCCAGTAGAATAGAAGAGTGCTCTTTACAAAAAAGCAGAGTTTGTTTCTTGTAAGGCGAGCTAGCGTTTGTTTCCCAGTCCTAAATGGAGTTAAATCACATGCAGTTTCTGATCCTAGGAGCAAGAGTTGTTTTCTGGTAAGAAGTGTCACTATTGTGCTCCCATTGTCATACACAGGGCAAATAGCACTGGCGTCTGTTGCCAGCATGTACAGTGTATTGGACTGAAGAGGATCTACTGTTCCTGTCAGTTTCCTAAGCAGAGTTGAACTAGATATAGCCCATGTGTGTAGGAAGCACAGTTCTTTTGTTCTGAGCAAGCTCACTGTTCTGGCCCTATAGGAAACATAGAAGAGTAGAAGAGTGCTCTTTTCTCAGAAGCAGAGTGTGTTTCTTGTAAGGCGAGCTAGCTTTTGTTTCCCAGTCCTAAATGGAGTTGAATCACATGCAGTTTCTGGTCCTACGAGCAAGACTTGTTTTCTGGTAAGAAGAGTCACTATTGTGCTACAATTGCCATACACAGTGCAAATAGCACTCGCGTCTGTTCCCAGCAAGTACAGTGTATTGGACAGAAGAGGAGCTACTGTTCTTGTCAGTTTCCTAAGCAGAGTTGAACTAGCTATGGCCCGTGTGTGTAGGAAGCACAGTTCTTTTGTTCTGAGCAAGCTCAATTTTCGGACCAAGTAGTAAACACAGTAGAGTAGAAGAGTGCTCTTTTCTTAAAAGCAGAGTGTGTTTCTTGTAAGGCTAGCTAGTGTTTGTTTCCCAGTTCTAAATGGAGTTGAATCACATGCAGTTTTTGGTCCTATGAGAAAGGGATGTTTTCTGGTAAGGAAAGTCACTATTGTGCTCCCTTTGCCATAAACAGTGCAAATAGCACTCACGTCTGTTCCCAGCAAGTACTGTGTATTGGACTGAAGAGGAGCTACTGTTCTTGTCAGTTTCCTAAGCAGAGTTGAACGAGATATGGCCCGTGTGTGTAGGAACCACAGTTCTTTTTTTCTGAGCAAGCTCACTGTTCTGGTCCTTTAGGAAACACAGAAGAGTAGAAGAGTGCTCTTTTCTCAAAAGCAGAGTGTGTTTCTTGTAAGGTGAGCTAGCGTTTGTTTCCCAGTCCTAAATGGAGTTGAATTACATGCAGTTTCTTGTCCTATGAGCAAGAGTTTTTTTCTGGTAAGAAGAGTCACTATTGCGCTCCCATTGTCATACACAGGGCAAATACCACTAGCGTCTGTTCCCAGCATGTACAGTGTATTGGACAGAAGAGGATCTACTGTTCTTGTCAGTTTTCTAAGCAGAGTTGAACTAGATATGCCCGGTGTGTGTAGGAAGCACAGTTCTTTTGTTCTGAGCAAGCTCACTGTTTTGGCCCTAAAGGAAACACAGTAGAGTAGAAGAGTGCTCTTTTCTCAAAAGCAGAGTGTGTTTCTTGTAAGGCGAGCTAGCTTTTGTTTCCCAGTCCTAAATGTAGTTGAATCACATGCAGTTTCTGGTCCTACAAGCAAGAGATGTTTTCTAGTAAGAAGAGTCATTATTTCACTCCCATTGCCATACACTGGGCAAATAGGCCTCGCGTCTGTTCCCAGGATGTACAGTGTATTGGACTGAAGAGGATCTACTGTTCTTGTCAGTTTCCTAAGCAAAGTTGAACTAGATATGGCCCGTGTGTGTAGGAAGTACACTTCTTTTGTTCTGAGCAAGCTCACTCTTCTGGCCCTATATGAAACTCAGGAGAGTAGAAGAGTGCTCTTTTCTGAAAAGCAGAATGTGTTTCTTGTAAGGCGAGCTTGCGTTTTTTTCCCAGTCCTAAATGGAGTTGAATCACATGCAGTTTCTGGTCCTATGAGCAAGAGTTGTTCTATGGTAAGAAGAGTCACTATTGCGCTCCCATTGACATACACAGGGCAAATAGCACTGGCGTCTGTTCCCAGCATGTAAAGTGTATTGGACTGAAGAGGATCTACTGTTCTTGTCAGTTTCCTAAGCAGAGATGAACTAGATATGGCCCGTGTGTGTAGTAAGCACAGTTCTTTTGTTCTGAGCAAGCTCACTCTTCTGGCCTATAGGAAACACAGTAGAGTAGAAGAGTGCTCTTTTCTCAAAAGCAGAGTGTGTTTCTTGTAAGGCGAGCTTGCGTTTGTTTCCCAGTCCTAAATGGAGTTGAATCACATGCAGTTTTTGGTCCTACAAGCAAGAGTTGTTTTCTGGAAAGGAAAGTCACTATTGTGTTCCCTTTGCCATACACAGTGCAAATAGCACTCGCGTCTGTTCCCAGCAATTACAGTGTATTAGACTGAAGAGGAGCTACTGCTCTTGTCAGTTTCCTAAGCAGAGTTGAACTAGATATAGCCCGTGTGTGTAGGATGCACAGTTCTCTTGTTCTGAGCAAGCTCACTGTTCGGACCCCATAGGAAACACAGTAGAATAGAAGAGTGCTCTTTTCTCAAAAGCAGAGTGTGTTTCTTGTAAGGTGAGCTAGCGTTTGTTTCCCAGTCCTAAATGGAGTTGAATCACATGCAGTTTCTGGTCCTAAGAGCAAGAGTTGTTTTCTGGTAAGAAAAGTCACTATTGCGCTCAGATTGTCATACACAGGGCAAATAGCACTCGCGTCTGTTCCCAGCATGTACAGTGTATTGGACTGAAGATGATCTACTGTTCTTGTCAGTTTCCTAAGCAGAGTTGAACTAAATATGGCCTGTGTGTGTAGGAAGCACAGTTCTTTTGTTCTGAGCAAGGTCACTGTTCTGACCCCATAGGAAACACAGTAGAACAGAAGAGTGCTCTTTTCTCAAAAGCAGAGTGTGTTTCTTGTAAGGCGAGCTAGCGTTTGTTTCCCAGTCTAAAATGGAGTTGAATCACATGCAGTTTCTGGTCCTACGAGCAAGGGAAGTTTTCTGGTAAGTTAAGTCACTATTGTGCTCCCTTTGCAATAAACAGTACAAATAGCACTCCCGTCTCTTCCCAGCAAGTACAGTGTATTGGACTGAAGAGGAGCTACTGTTCTTGTCAGTTTCCTAAGCAGAGTTGAACTAGATATGGCCCGTGTGTGTAGGAAGCACAGTTCTTTTGTTCTGAGCAAGCACACTGTTCTGGCCCTATAGGAAACACAGAAGAGTAGAAGAGTGCTCTTTTCTCAGAAGCAGAGTTTGTTTCTTGTAAGGCATGCTAGCGTTTGTTTCCCAGTCCTAAATGGAGTTCAATTACATGCAGTTTCTTGTCTTATGACCAAGAGTTGTTTTCTGGTAAGAAGAGTCACTATTGCGCTCCTATTGCCATACACAGTGCAAACAACACTCGCTACTGTTCTTTGCAATTACATTGTATTGGACAGAAGAGGAGCTAATGTTCTTGTCAGTTTCCTAAGCAGAGTTGAACTAGATATGGCCCGTGTGTGTAGGAAGCACAGTTCTTTTGTTCTGAGCAAGGTCACTGTTCGGACCCCATAGGAAACACAGTAGAATAGAAGAGTGCTCTTTTCTCAAAGCAGAGTGTGTTTCTTGTAAGGCAAGCTAGCATTTGTTTCCCAGTCCAAAATGGAGTTGAATCACATGCAGTTTCTGGTCCTACGAGCAAGGGAAGTTTTCTGGTAAGTTAAGTCACTATTGTGCTCCCTTTGCAATAAACAGTGCAAATAGCACTCGCGTCTCTTCCCAGCAAGGACAGTGTATTGGACTGAAGAGGAGCTACTGTTCTTGTCAGTTTCCTAAGCAGAGTTGAACTAGATATGGCCCATGTGTGTAGGAAGCACAGTTCTTTTGTTCTGAGCAAGCTCACTGTTCTGGCCCTATAGGAAACACAGAAGAGTAGAAGAGTGCTCTTTTCTCAGAAGCAGAGTTTGTTTCTTGTAAGGCGTGCTAGCGTTTGTTTCCCAGTCCTAAATGCAGTTGAATTACATGCAGTTTCTTGTCTTATGACTAAGAGTTTTTTTCTGGTAAGAAGAGTCACTATTGCGCCCCTATTGCCATACACAGTGCAAACAACACTCGCTACTGTTCTTTGCAATTACATTGTATTGGACAGAAGAGGAGCTAATGTTCTTGTCAGTTTCCTAAGCAGAGTTGAACTAGATATGGCCCGTGTGTGTAGGAAGCACAGTTCTTTTGTTCTGAGCAAGCTCACTGTTCTGGCCCCATAGGAAACACAGAAGAGTAGAAGAGTGCTCTTTTCTCAGAAGCAGAGTTTGTTTCTTGTCAGGCGAGCTAGCGTTTGTTTCCCAGTCCTAAATGGAGTTGAATCACATGCAGTTTCTGGTCCTACGAGCAAGACTTGTTTTCTGGAAGAAGAGTCACTATTGGGCTACCATTGCCATACACAGTGCAAATAGCACTCGCATCTGTTACCAGCAAGTACAGTGTATTGGACTGAAGAGGATCTACTGTTCTTGTCAGTTTCCTAAGCAAAGTTGAACTAGATATGGCCCGTGTGTGTAGGAAGTACACTTCTTTTGTTCTGAGCAAGCTCACTCTTCTGGCCCTATATGAAACTCAGGAGAGTAGAAGAGTGCTCTTTTCTGAAAAGCAGAATGTGTTTCTTGTAAGGCAAGCTTGCGTTTTTTTTCCCAGTCCTAAATGTAGTTGAATCACATGCAGTTTCTGGTCCTACGAGCAAGAGTTGTTCTATGGTAAGAAGAGTCACTATTGCGCTCCCATTGACATACACAGGGCAAATAGCACTGGCGTCTGTTCCCAGCATGTAAAGTGTATTGGACTGAAGAGGATCTACTGTTCTTGTCAGTTTCCTAAGCAAAGTTGAACTAGATATGGCCCGTGTGTGTAGTAAGCACAGTTCTTTTGTTCTGAGCAAGCTCACTCTTCTGGCCTATAGGAAACACAGTAGAGTAGAAGAGTGCTCTTTTCTCAAAAGCAGAGTGTGTTTCTTGTAAGGCGAGCTTGCGTTTGTTTCCCAGTCCTAAATGGAGTTGAATCACATGCAGTTTCTGGTCCTACAAGCAAGAGTTGTTTTCTGGAAAGGAAAGTCACTATTGTGTTCCCTTTGCCATACACAGTGCAAATAGCACTCACGTCTGTTCCCAGCAATTACAGTGTATTGGACTGAAGAGGAGCTACTGCTCTTGTCAGTTTCCTAAGCAGAGTTGAACTAGATATAGCCCGTGTGTGTAGGATGCACAGTTCTTTTGTTCTGAGCAAGCTCACTGTTCGGACCCCATAGGAAACACAGTAGAATAGAAGAGTGCTCTTTTCTCAAAAGCAGAGTGTGTTTCTTGTAAGGTGAGCTAGCGTTTGTTTCCCAGTCCTAAATGGAGTTGAATCACATGGAGTTTCTGGTCCTACGAGCAAGAGTTGTTTTCTGGTAAGAAGAGTCACTATTGTGCTCCCATTGTCATACACAGGGCAAATAGCACTCGCGTCTGTTCCCAGCATGTACAGTGTATTGGACTGAAGATGATCTACTGTTCTTGCCAGTTTTCTAAGCAGAGTTGAACTAAATATGGCCCGTGTGTGTAGGAAGCACAGTTCTTTTGTTCTGAGCAAGGTCACTGTTCGGACCCCATAGGAAACACAGTAGAAGAGAAGAGTGCTCTTTTCTCAAAAGCAGAGTGTGTTTCCTGTAAGGCGAGCTAGCGTTTGTTTCCCAGTCTAAAATGGAGTTGAATCACATGCAGTTTCTGGTCCTACGAGCAAGGGAAGTTTTCTGGTAAGTTAAGTCACTATTGTGCTCCCTTTGCAATAAACAGTACAAATAGCACTCCCATCTCTTCCCAGCAAGTACAGTGTATTGGACTGAAGAGGAGCTACTGTTCTTGTCAGTTTCCTAAGCAGAGTTGAACTAGATATGGCCCGTGTGTGTAGGAAGCACAGTTCTTTTGTTCTGAGCAAGCACACTGTTCTGGCCCTATAGGAAACACAGAAGAGTAGAAGAGTGCTCTTTTCTCAGAAGCAGAGTTTGTTTCTTGTAAGGCGAGCTAGTGTTTGTTTCCTAGTCCTAAATGGAGTTGAATCACATGCAGTTTCTGGTCCTACGAGCAAGAGTTGTTTTCTGGTAAGAAGAGTCACTATTTTGCTCCGATAGCCATGCACAGGGCAAATAGCACTCGCGTCTGCTCCCAGCAAGTACAGTTTATAGGACTGAAGAGGAGCTACTGTTCTTGTCAGTTTCCTAGGCAGAGTTGAACTAGATATAGTCCGTGTGTGTACAAAGCACAGTTCTTTTGTTCTGAGCAAGCTCACTGTTCTGGCCCTGTAGGAAACACAGTAGAGTAGAAGAGTGCTCTTTTCTCAAAAGGAGAGTGTGTTTCTTGGAAGGCGAGCTAGCGTTTGTTTCCCAGTCCTAAATGGAATTGAATCACATTCAGTTTCTGATCCTAGGAGCAAGAGTTGTTTTCTGGTAAGAAGAGTCACTATTGCGCTCCCATTGACATACACAGGGCAAATAGCACTGGCGTCTGTTCCCAGCATGTACAGTGTATTGGACTGAAGAGGATCTACTGCTCTTGTCAGTTTCCTAAGCAGAGTTGAACTAGATATGGCTCGTGTGTTAGAAGTACACTTCTTTTGTTCTGAGCAAGCTCACTGTTTTGACCCTATAGGAAACACAGTAGAGTAGAGGAGTGCTCTTTTCTCAAAAGCAGAGTGTGTTTCTTGCAAGGCGAGCTAGTGTTTGTTTCCCAGTCCTAAATGTAGTTGAATCACATGCAGTTTCTGGTCCTACAAGCAAGAGTTGTTTTCTAGTAAGAAGAGTCACTATTGTGCTCCCATTGCCATACACAGGGTAAATAGGACTCGCGTCTGTTCCCAGGATGTACAGTGTATTGGACTGAAGAGGATATACTGTTCTTGTCAGTTTCCTAAGCAAAGTTTAACTAGATATGGCACGTGTGTGTTAGAAGTACACTTCTTTTGTTCTGACCAACCTCACTCTTCTGGCCCAATAGGAAACACAGTAGAGTAGAAGAGTGCTCTTTTCTCAAAAGCAGAATGTGTTTCTTGTAAGGCGAGCTAGCGTTTGTTTCCCAGTCCTAAATGGAGTTCAATCACATGCAGTTTCTGGTCCTACGAGAAAGAGTTGTTTTATGGTAAGTAGAGTCACTATTGCGCTCTCATTGTCATACACAGGGCAAATAGCACTGGCGTCTGTTCCCAGCATGTAAAGTGTATTGGACTGAAGAGGATCTACTGTTCTTGTCAGTTTCCTAAGCAGAGTTGAACTAGATATGGCCCGTGTGTGTAGGAAGCACAGTTCTTTTGTTCTGAGCTAGCTCACTCTTCTGGCCTATAGGAAACACAATAGAGTAGAAGAGTGCTCTTTTCTCAAAAGCAGAGTGTGTTTCTTGTAAGGCGAGCTTGCGTTTGTTTCCCAGTCCTAAATGGAGTTGAATCACATGCAGTTTCTGGTCCTACGAGCAAGAGTTGTTTTCTGAAAAGGAAAGTCACTATTGTGCTCCCTTTGCCATACACAGTGCAAATAGCACTCGCGTCTGTTCCCAGCAAGTACAATGTATTGGACTGAAGAGGAGCTACTGCTCTCGTCAGTTTCCTAAGCAGAGTTGAACTAGATATGGCCCGTGTGTGTAGGAAGCACAGTTCTTTGTTCTGAGCAAGCTCACTGTTCGGACTCCATAGGAAAAACAGTAGAATAGAAGAGTGCTCTTTACTCAAAAGCAGAGTGTGTTTCTTGTAAGGCGAGCTAGTGTTTGTTTCCCAGTCCTAAATGGAGTTGAATCACAGGCAGTTTCTGGTCCTACGATCAAGGGTTGTTTTCTGGTAAGAAGAGTCACGATTGCCCTCCCATTGTCGTACACCGGGCAAATAGCACAGGCGTCTGTTCCCAGCATGTACAGTGTATTGGACTGAAGATGATCAACTGTTCTTGTCAGTTTCCTAAGCAGAGTTGAACTAGATATAGCCGTGTGTGTACAAAGCACAGTTCTTTTGTTCTGAGCAAGCTCACTGTTCTGGCCCTGTAGGAAACACAGTAGAGTAGAAGAGTGCTCTTTTCTCAAAAGCAGAGTGTGTTTCTTGTAAGGCGAGCTAGCGTTTGTTTCCCAGTCCTAAATGTAGTTGAATCACATGCAGTTTCTGGTCCTAGAAGCAAGAGTTTTTTTCTAGTAAGAAGAGTCACTATTGTGCTCCCATTGCCATACACAGGGCAAATAGGACTCGCGTCTGTTCCCAGCAAGTACAGTGTATTGGACTGAAGAGGAGCTAGTGTTCTTGTCAGTTTCCTAAGCAGAGTTATAACTAGATATGCCCCGTGTGTGTAGGAAGCACAGTTCTTTTGTTCTGAGCAAGCTCACTGTTCTGGCCCTATAGACAACACAGAAGAGTAGAAGAGTGCTCTTTTCTCAGAAGCAGAGTTTGTTTCTTGTAAGGCGTGCTAGCGTTTGTTTCCCAGTCCTAAATGGAGTTGAATTTCATGCAGTTTCTTGTCTTATGAGCAAGAGTTGTTTTCTGGTAAGAAGAGGCACTATTGCGCTAATATTGCCATACACCGTGCAAACAACACACTATACTGATCTTTGCAAGTACAGTTTATTGGACAGAAGAGAAGCTAATGTTCTTGTCAGTTTCCGAAGGAGAGTTGAACTAGATATGGCCCGTGTGTGTAGGAAGCACAGTTCTTTTGTTCTGAGCAAGCTTATTGTTCTGGCCCTATAGGAAACACAGAAGAGTAGAAGAGTGCTCTTTTCTCAGAAGCAGAGTTTGTTTCTTGTAAGGCGAGCTAGCGTTTCTTTCCCAGTCCTAAATGTAGTTGAATCACATGCAGTTTCTGGTCCTATGCGCAAGAGTTGTTTTCTGGTAAGAAGAGTCACTATTATGCTACCATTGCCATACACAGTGCAAATAGCACTCGCGTCTGTTCCCAGCAAGTACAGTGTATTGGACAGAAGAGGAGCTACTGTTCTTGTCAGTTTCCTAAGCAGAGTTGAACTAGATATGGCCCGTGTGTGTAGGAGCACAGTTCTTTTGTTCTGAGCAAGCTCACTCTTCTGGCCCTAAAGGAAACACAGTAGAGTAGAAGAGTGCTCTTTTCTCAAAAGCAGAGTGTGCAGTTACTGGTCCTACGAGCAAGAGTTGCTTTCTGGTAAGAAGAGTCACTATTTCGCTCCCATTGCAATATACAGTGCAAATAGCACTCGCGTCTACTCCCAGCAAGTACAGTGTATTGGACTGAAGAGGAGCTACTGTTCTTGTCAGTTTCCTAAGCAGAGTTGAACTAGATATAGCCCGTGTGTGTAGGAAGCACAGTTCTTTTGTTCTGAGCAAGCTCACTGTTCTGGCCCTATAGGAAACACTGTAGAGTTGAAGAGTGCTCTTTTCTCAAAAGCAGAGTTTGTTTCTTGTAAGGTGAGCTAGCGTTTGTTTCCCAGTCCTAAATGGAGTTGAATCACATGCAGTTTTTGGTCCTACAAGCAAGGGTTGTTTTCTGTAGGGAAAGTCACTATTGTGCTCCCTCTGCCATAAACAGTGCAAATAGCACTCACGTCTGTTCCCAGCAAGTACAGTGTATTGGGCTGAAGAGGATCTACTGTTCTTTTCAGTTTCCTAAGCAGAGTTGAACTACATATGGCCCGTGTGTGTAGGAAGCACAGTTTTTTTGTTCTGAGCAAGCTCAATGTTCTGGCCCTATAGACAAAACAGAAGAGTAGAAGAGTGCTCTTTTCTCAGAAGCAGAGTTTGTTTCTTGTAAGGCGAGCTAGCGTTTGTTTCCCAGTCCTAAATGTAGTTGAATTTCATGCAGTTTCTTGTCCTATGAGCAAGAGTTGATTTGTGGTAAGAAGAGTCCCTATTGCGCTCCTATTGCCATACACAGTGCAAACAACACTTGCTACTGTTCTTTACAAGTACAGTGTATTGGACAGAAGAGAAGCTACTGTTCTTGTCCGTTTCCTAAGCAGAGTTGAACTAGATAAGGCCCGTGTGTGTAGGAAGCACAGTTCTTTTGTTCTGAGCAAGGTCACTGTTCGGACCCCATAGGAAACACAGTAGAATAGAAGAGTGCTCTTTTCTCAAAAGCAGAGCGTGTTTCTTGTAAGGAGAGCTAGCGTTTGTTTCCCAGTCCTAAATGGATTTGAATCACATGCAGTTTTTGGTCCTAAGAGCAAGGGATGTTTTCTGGTAAGGAAAGTCACTATTGCGCTTTCTTTGCCATACACAGTTCAAATAGCACTCGCGTCTGTTCCCAGCAAGTACAGTGTATAGGACTGTAGAGGAGCTACTGTTCTTGTCATTTTCCTAAGCAGAGTTGAACTAGATATGGCCTGTGTTTGTAGGAAGCACAGGTCTTTTGTTCTAAGCAAGCACACTGTTCGGATGACATAGGAAACACAGTAGAATAGAAGAGTGCTCTTTTCTCAAAAGCAGAGTGTGTTTCTTGTAAGGCGAGCTAGCATTTGTTTCCCAGTCCTAAATGGAGTTGAGTCACATGCAGTTTCTGGTCCTACGAGCAAGAATTGTTTTCTGGTAAGAAGAGTCACTATTGCGCTCCCATTGACATACACAGGGCAAATAGCACTCGCGTCTGTTCCTAGCAAATACAGTGTATTAGACAGAAGAGGAGCTACTGTTCTTGTCAGTTTCTTAAGCAGAGTTGAAGTAGATATGTCCCGTGTGTGTAGGAAGCACAGGTCTTTTGTTCTGAGCAAGCTCACTGTTCGGACCCCATAGGAAACACAGTAGAGTAGAAGAGTGTTCTTTTCTCAAAAGCAGAGTGTGTTTCTTCTAAGGCGAGCTAGCGTTTGTTTCCAAGTCTTAAATGGTGTTGAATCACATGCAGTTTCTGGTCCTACAAGCAAGAGTTGTTTTCTGTTAAGAAGAGTCACTATTGCGCTCCCATTGCCATACACAAGGCAAATAGCATTCGTGTCTGTTCCCAGCAAGTACAGTGTATTTGACTGAAGAGGAGCTACTATTCTTGTCAGTTTCCTAAGCAGAGTTGAACTAGATATGGCCCGTGTGTGTAGGAAGCACAGTTCTTTTGTTCTGAGCAAGCTCACTCTTCTGGCCTATAGGAAACACAGTAGAGGAGAAGAGTGCTCTTTTCTCAAAAGCAGAGTGTGTTTCTTGTAAGGGGAGCTAGCGTTTGTTTCCCATTCCTAAATGGAGTTGAATCACATGCAGTTGCTGTCCTACGAGCAAGAGTTCTTTTCTGGAAAGGAAAGGCACTATTGTGCTCCCTTTGCCATACACAGTTCAAATAGCACTGGCGTCTGTTCCCAGCAAGTACAGTGTATTGGACTGAAGAGGAGCTACTGTTCTTGTCAGTTCCTTAAGCAGAGTTGAACTAGGTATGGCCCGTGTGTGTAGGAAGCAAAGTTCTTTGGTTCTGAGCACGCTCACAGTTCGGACCCCATAGGAAACACAGTAGAATAGAAGAGTGCTTTTTTCTCAGAAGCAGAGTGTGTTTCTTGTAAGGCAAGCTAGCGTTTGTTTCCCAGTCCTAAATGGAGTTGAACCCCATGCAGTTTCTGGTCCTACGAGCAAGAGTTGTTTTCTGGTAAGAAGAATCACTATTGTGCTCCCATTGTCATACACAGGGCAAATAGCACTGGCATCTGTTCCCAGCATGTAAAGTGTATTGGACTGAAGAGGATCTACTGTTCTTGTCAGTTTCCTAAGCAGAGTTGAACTAGATATGGCCTGTGTGTGTAGGAAGCACAGTTCTTTTGTTCTGAGCAAGCTCACTGTTCTGGCCCTATAGGAAACACCATAGAGTAGAAGAGTGCTCTTTTCTCAAAAGCAGAGTGTGTTTCTTTTAAGGCGAGCTAGTGTTTGTTTCCAAGTCCTAAGTGGAGTTGAATAACATGCAGTTTTTGATCCTACGAGCAAGAGTTGTTTTCTGGTAAGAAGAGTCACTATTGCGCTCCCATTGCCATTCACAGGGCAAATAGCACTCTTGTCTGTTCCCAGCAAGTACAGTGTATTAGACTGAAGAGGAGCTACTGTTCTTGTCAGTTTCCTAAGCAGAGTTGAACTAGCTATGGCCCGTGTGTGTAGCAAGCACAGTTATTTTGTTCTGAGCAAGCTCACTGTTCGGACCTTATAGGAAACACAGTAGAGTAGAAGAGTGCTCTTTTCTCAAAAGCAGAGTGTGTTTCTTGTAAGGCGAGCTTGCGTTTGTTTCCCAGTCCTAAATGGAGTTGAATCACATGCAGTTTCTGGTCCTACGAGCAAGAGTTGTTTTCTGGAAATGAAAGTCACTATTGTGTTCCCTTTGCCATACACGGTGCAAATAGCACTCGCGTCTGTTCCCAGCAATTACAGTGTATTGGACTGAAGAGGAGCTACTGCTCTTGTCAGTTTCCTAAGCAGAGTTGAACTAGATATAGCCCGTGTGTGTAGGAAGCACAGTTCTTTTGTTCTGAGCAAGCTCACTGTTCCGACCCCATAGGAAACACAGTAGAATAGAAGAGTGCTCTTTTCTCAAAAGCAGAGTGTGTTTCTTGTAAGGCGAGCTAGCGTTTGTTTCCCAGTCCTAAATGGAGTTGAATCACATGCAGTTTCTGGTCCTACGAGCAAGAGTTGTTTTCTGGTAAGAAGAGTCACTATTGTGCTCCCATTGTCATACACAGGGCAAATAGCACTGGCGTATGTTCCCAGCATGTAAAGTGTATTGGACTGAAGATGATCTACTGTTCTTGTCAGTTTCCTAAGCAGAGTTGAACTAGATATGGCCCGTGTGTGTAGGAAGCACAGTTCTTTTGTTCTGAGAAAGGTCACTGTTCGGACCCCATAGGAAACACAGTACAATAGAAGAGTGCTCTTTTCTCAAAAGCAGAGTGTGTTTCTTGTAAGGCGAGCTAGCGTTTGTTTCCCAGTCCAAAATGGAGTTGAATCACATGCAGTTTCTGGTCCTACGAGCAAGGGAAGTTTTCTGGTAAGTTAAGTCACTGTTGTGCTCCCTTTGCAATAAACAGTGCAAATAGCACTCGCGTCTGTTCCCAGCAAGTACAGTGTATTGGACTGAAGAGGAGCTACTGTTCTTGTCAGTTCCTTAAGCAGAGTTGAACTAGGTATGGCCCGTGTGTGTAGGAAGCAAAGTTCTTTGGTTCTGAGCACGCTCACAGTTCGGACCCCATAGGAAACACAGTAGAATAGAAGAGTGCTTTTTTCTCAGAAGCAGAGTGTGTTTCTTGTAAGGCAAGCTAGCGTTTGTTTCCCAGTCCTAAATGGAGTTGAACCCCATGCAGTTTCTGGTCCTACGAGCAAGAGTTGTTTTCTGGTAAGAAGAATCACTATTGTGCTCCCATTGTCATACACAGGGCAAATAGCACTGGCATCTGTTCCCAGCATGTAAAGTGTATTGGACTGAAGAGGATCTACTGTTCTTGTCAGTTTCCTAAGCAGAGTTGAACTAGATATGGCCTGTGTGTGTAGGAAGCACAGTTCTTTTGTTCTGAGCAAGCTCACTGTTCTGGCCCTATAGGAAACACCATAGAGTAGAAGAGTGCTCTTTTCTCAAAAGCAGAGTGTGTTTCTTTTAAGGCGAGCTAGTGTTTGTTTCCAAGTCCTAAGTGGAGTTGAATAACATGCAGTTTTTGATCCTACGAGCAAGAGTTGTTTTCTGGTAAGAAGAGTCACTATTGCGCTCCCATTGCCATTCACAGGGCAAATAGCACTCTTGTCTGTTCCCAGCAAGTACAGTGTATTAGACTGAAGAGGAGCTACTGTTCTTGTCAGTTTCCTAAGCAGAGTTGAACTAGCTATGGCCCGTGTGTGTAGCAAGCACAGTTATTTTGTTCTGAGCAAGCTCACTGTTCGGACCTTATAGGAAACACAGTAGAGTAGAAGAGTGCTCTTTTCTCAAAAGCAGAGTGTGTTTCTTGTAAGGCGAGCTTGCGTTTGTTTCCCAGTCCTAAATGGAGTTGAATCACATGCAGTTTCTGGTCCTACGAGCAAGAGTTGTTTTCTGGAAATGAAAGTCACTATTGTGTTCCCTTTGCCATACACAGTGCAAATAGCACTCGCGTCTGTTCCCAGCAATTACAGTGTATTGGACTGAAGAGGAGCTACTGCTCTTGTCAGTTTCCTAAGCAGAGTTGAACTAGATATAGCCCGTGTGTGTAGGAAGCACAGTTCTTTTGTTCTGAGCAAGCTCACTGTTCCGACCCCATAGGAAACACAGTAGAATAGAAGAGTGCTCTTTTCTCAAAAGCAGAGTGTGTTTCTTGTAAGGCGAGCTAGCGTTTGTTTCCCAGTCCTAAATGGAGTTGAATCACATGCAGTTTCTGGTCCTACGAGCAAGAGTTGTTTTCTGGTAAGAAGAGTCACTATTGTGCTCCCATTGTCATACACAGGGCAAATAGCACTGGCGTATGTTCCCAGCATGTAAAGTGTATTGGACTGAAGATGATCTACTGTTCTTGTCAGTTTCCTAAGCAGAGTTGAACTAGATATGGCCCGTGTGTGTAGGAAGCACAGTTCTTTTGTTCTGAGAAAGGTCACTGTTCGGACCCCATAGGAAACACAGTACAATAGAAGAGTGCTCTTTTCTCAAAAGCAGAGTGTGTTTCTTGTAAGGCGAGCTAGCGTTTGTTTCCCAGTCCAAAATGGAGTTGAATCACATGCAGTTTCTGGTCCTACGAGCAAGGGAAGTTTTCTGGTAGTTAAGTCACTGTTGTGCTCCCTTTGCAATAAACAGTGCAAATAGCACTCGCGTCTGTTCCCAGCAAGTACAGTGTATTGAACTGAAGAGGAGCTCCTGTTCTTGTCAGTTTCCTAAGCAGAATTGAACTAGATATGACCGTGTGTTTAGGAAGCACAGTTCTTTTATTCTGAGCAAGCTCACTGTTTTGGCCCTATAGGAAACACAGTAGAGTAGAAGAGTGCTCTTTTCTCAAAAGCAGAGTGTGTTACTTGTAAGGCGAGCTAGAGTTTGTTTCCCAGTCCTAAATGGAGATGAGTCACATGCAGTTTTTGGTCCTACGAGCAAGAGTTGTTTTCTGGGAAGAAGAGTCACTATTGTGCTCCAATTGCTATACACAGTGCAAATAGCACTCGCGTCTGTTAACACCACATACAGTGTATTGGACTGAATAGGAGCTACTGTTCTTGTCAGTTTCCAAAGCAGAGTTGAACTAGATATTGTCCGTGTGTGTAGGAAGCACAGTTCTTTTGTTCTCAGCAAGCTCAGTGTTTTGGCCCTATAGGAAACACAGTAGAGTAGAAGAGTGCTCTTTTCTCAAAAGCAGAGTGTGTTTCTTGTAAGGCGAGCTAGCGTTTGTTTCCCAGACCTAAATGGAGTTGAATCACATGCAGTTTCTGGTCCTACGAGCAAGAGTTGTTTTCTGGTAAGGAAGTCACTATTGTCCCCCCATTGCCATACACAGTGCAAATAGCACTCGCGTCTGTTCCCAGCAAGTACAGTGTATCAGACTGAAGAGGAGCTACTGTTCTTGTCAGTTTCATAAGCAGAGTTGAACTAGATATGGTCCGTGTGTAGGAAGCACAGTTTTTTGTTCTGAGCAAGCTCACTGTTGGGACCCCATAGGAAACACAGTAGAGTAGAAGAGTGCTCTTTTCTCAAAAGCAGAGTTTGTTTCTTGTAAGGCGAGATAGTGTTTGTTTCCCAGTCCTAAATCGAGTTGAATCACATGCAGTTTCTGGTCCTATGAACAAGAGTTGTTTTGTGGTAAGAAGAGTCACTATTGCGCTGCCATTGCCATACACAGGACAAATAGCCCTGGCGTCTTTTCCCAGCAAGTACAGTGTATTGGACTGAAGAGGATCTACTGTTCTTGTCAGTTTCCTAAGCAGAGTTGAACTAGATATGGCCCGTGTGTGTAGGAGCACAGTTCTTTTGTTCTGAGCAAGCTCACTGTTCTGGCCCTAAAGGAAACACAGTAGAGTAGAAAAGTGCTCTTTTCTCAAAAGCAGAGTGTGTTTCTTGTAAGGCGAGCTAGCGTTTGTTTCCCAGTCCTATATGGAGTTGAATCACATGCAGTTTCTGGTCCTTCGAGCAAGAGTTGTTTTCTGGTAAGGAAAGTCCCTATTGCGCTCCCATTGCCATACACAGTGCAAATAGCACTCGCGTCTGTTCCCAGCAAGTGCAGTGTATTGGACTGAAGAGGATCTACTATTCTTGTCAGTTTCCTAAGCAGAATTGAACTAGATATGACCGTGTGTGTAGGAAGCAGTTCTTTTGTTCGGAGCAAGCTCACTGTTTTGGCCCTATAGGAAACACTTTAGAGTAGAAGAGGGCTCCTTTCTCAAAAGAAGATTGTTTTCTCGTAAGGTGAGCTAGCATTTGTTTCCCAGTCCTAAATGGAGTTGAATCTCATGCAGTTTCTGGTCCTACCAGCAAGAGTTGTTTTCTGGTAAGAAGAGTTACTATTGCGCTCCCATTTACATACACAGGGCAAATAGCACTCGCGTCTGTTCCCAGCAAGTACAGTGTATTGGACTGAAGAGGATCTACTATTCTTGTCAGTTTCCTAATCAGAATTGGACTAGATATGACCGTGAGTGTAGGAAGCACAGTTCTTTTGTTCTGAGCAAGCTCACTGTTTTGGCCCTATAGGAAACACAGTAGAGTAGCAGAGTGCTCTTTTCTCAAAAGCAGAGTGTGTTTCTTGTAAGGCGAGCTAGTGGTTGTTTCCAAGTCCTAAATGGCGTTGAATCACATGCAGTTTCTGTTCCTACGAGCAAGAGATGTTTTCTGGTAAGAAGAGTCACTATTGTGCTCCCATTGCCAAACACAGTGCAAATAGCACTCGATTCTGTTCCCAGAAGTACAGTGTATTGGACTGAAGAGGAGCTACTGTTCTTGTCAGTTTCCTAAGCAGAGTTGAACTAGATATGGCCCGTGTGTGTAGGAAGCACAGTTCTTTTGTTCTGAGAAACCTCACTGTTTGGACCCCATAGGAAACACAGTAGAGTAGAAAAGTGCTCTTTTTGAAAAGCAGAGTTTGTTTCTTGTAAGGTGAGCTAGCGTTTGTTTCCCAGTCCTAAATGGAGTTGAATCACATGCAGTTTTTGGTCCTACGAGCAAGAGTTGTTTTCTGGTAAGGAAAGTCACTATTGTGCTCCCATTGACATACACAGTGCAAATAGCACTCGCGTCTGTTCCCAGCAAGTACAGTGTATTGGAATGAAGAGGAGCTATTGTTCTCGTCAGTTTCCTAAGCAGAGTTGAACTAGATATGACCCGTGTGTGTAGGAAGCACAGTTCATTTGTTCTGAGCAAGCTCACTGTTCGGACCCCATAGGAAACACAGTAGAGTAGAAGAGTGCTCTTTTCTCAAAAGCAGAGTATGTTTCTTGTACGGCGAGCTAGCTTTTGTTTCCCAGTCGTAAATGAAGTTGAAACACATGCAGTTTCTGGTCCTACTAGTAAAGTAGTTTTTTTGTAAGAAGAGTCACTATTGCGCTCCCATTGCCATACACAGTGCAAATAGCGCTCGCGTCTGTTCCCAGCAAGTACAGTGTATTGGACTGAAGAGGAGCTACTGTTCTTGTCATTTTCCTAAGCAGAGTTGAACTAGATATGGCCCGTGTGTGGAGGAAGCACAGTTCTTTAGTTTTGAGCAAGCTCACTGTTCGGACATAGGAAACACAGTAGAGTAGAAGAGTGCTCTTTTCTCAAAAGCAGAGGGTGTTTCTTGTAAGGCGAGCTATCGTTTGTTTCCCAGTCCTAAATGGAGTTGAATCACATGCAGTTTCTGGTCATACGAGCAAGAGTTGTTTTCTGGTAAGAAGAGTCACTATTGCGCTCCCATTTTCACATACAGGGCAAAAAGCACTGGCGTCTGTTGCCAGCATGTACAGTGTATTGGACTGAAGAGGTTCTAATGTTCTTGTCAGTTTCCTAAGCAGAATTGAACAAGATATGGCCCTTGTTTGTAGGAAGCACAGTTCTTTGTTCTGAGCAAGCTCACTGTTCTGGCCCTATAGGAAACACAGTAGAGTAGAAGAGTGCTCTTTTCTCAAAAGCAGAGTGTGTTTCTTGTAAGGCGAGCTAGCGTTTGTTTCCCAGTCCTAAATGGAGTTGAGTCACATGCAGTTTTTGGTCCTACGAGCAAGAGTAGTTTTCTGGTAAGAGGAGTCACTATTGGGCTCCCATTGCCATACACAGTACAAACAGCACTCGCGTCTGTTCCCAGCATGTACAGTGTATTGGACTGAAAAGGATCTATTGTTCTTGTCATTTTCTTAAGCAGAATTGAACTAGATATGGCCGTGTATGCAGGAAGCACAATTCTTTTGTTCTTAGCAAGCTCTCTGTTCTGGCCATATAGGAAACACAGTAGAGTAGAAGAGTGCTATTTTCTCAAAAGCAGAGTGTGTTTCTGGTAAGGCGAGCTAGTGTTTGTTTCCTAGTCCTAAATGGAGTTGAATCACATGCAGTCTCTGGTCCTACGATCAAGAGTTGTTTTCTGGTAACAAGAGTCACTATTGTGCTCCCATTGTCATACACAGGGCAAATAGCACTCGCGTCTGTTCCCAGCATGTACAGTGTATTGGACTGAAGAGGATTTACTGTTCTTGTCAGGTTCCTAAGCAGAATTGAACTAGGTATGGTGGTGTGTGTAGGAAGCACGGTTTTTATGTTCTGAGCAAGCTCACTGTTCTGGTCCTATAGGAAACACAGTAGAGTAGAAGAGTGCTCTTTTCTCAAAAGCAGAGTGTGTTTCTTGTAAGGCGAGCTAGCATTTGTTTCCCAGTCCTATATGGAGTTGAATCACAAGCAGTTTCTGGTCCTACGAGCAAGAGCTGTTTTCTGGTAAGGAAAGTCACTATTGCGCTCCCATTGCCATACACAGTGCAAATAGCACTCGCGTCTGTACCCACCAAGTACAGTGTATTGGACTGAAGAGGATCTACTATTCTTGTCAGTTTCCTAAGCAGAATTGGACTAGATATGACCGTGTGTGTAGGAAGCACAGTTCTTTTGTTCTGAGCAAGCTCACTGTTTGGCCCTATAGGAAACACTTTAGAGTAGAAGAGGGCTCTTTTCTCAAAAGCAGAGTGTGTTTCTTTTAAGGCGAGCTAGAGTTTGTTTCCCAGTCCTAAATGGAGTTGAATCACATGCAGTTTCTGGTCCTACGAGCAAGAGTTGTTTTCTGGTAAGAACATTCACTATTGTGCTCGCATTGAAGTACACAGGGCAAATAGCACTGGCGTCTGTTCCCATCATGTACAGTGTATTGGACTGAAGAGGATCTACTGTTCTTGTCAGGTTCCTAAGCAGAGTTGAACTAGATTTGGCCGTGTGTGTGGGAAGCACAGTTCTTTTGTTCTGATCAAGCTCACTGCTCTGGCCCTATAGGAAAAACAGTAGAGTAGAAGAGTGCTCTTTTCTCAAAAGCAGAGTGTGTTTCTTGTAAGGCGAGCTAGCGTTTGTTTCCCAGTCCTAAATGGAGTTGAATCACATGCAGTTTCTGCTCCTACGAGCAAGAGTTTTTTTTCTGGTAAGAAGAGTCACTATTGCGCTGCCATTGCCCTACACAGGACAAATAGCACTGTTGTCTGTTCCCAGCAGTACAGTGTATTGGACTGAAGAGGATCTACTGTTCTTGTCAGGTTTATAAGCAAAATTGAACTAGATATGGCCGTGTGTGTAGGAAGCACAGTTCTTTTGTTCTGAGCAAGCTCACTGTTCGGACCCCATTAGAAACACAGTAGAGTAGAAGAGTGCTCTTTTCTCAAAAGCAGAGTGTGTTTCATGTAAGGCGAGCTAGCATTTGTTTCCCAGTTCTAAATGGAGTTGAATCACATGCAGTTTCTGGTCCTACGAGCAAGAGTTGTTTTCTGGTAAGAAGAGTCACTATTGTGCTCCCATTGTCATACACAGGGCAAATAGCACTCGCGTCTGTTCCCAGCTAGAACAGTGTATTGGACTGAAGAGTATCTACTATTCTTGTCAGTTTCCTAAGCAGAATTGAACTAGATATGACCGTGTGTTTAGGAAGCACAGGTCTTTTGTTCTGAGCAAGCTCAATGTTTTGGCCCTATAGGAAACACAGTAGAGTAGAAGAGTGCTCTTTTCTCAAAAGCAGAGTGTGTTTCTTGTAAGGCGAGCTAGAGTTTGTTTCCCAGTCCTAAATGGAGTTGAGTCACATGCAGTTTTTGGTCCTACGAGCAAGAGTTGTTTTCTGGGAGGAAGAGTCACTATTGAGCTCCAATTGCTATACACAGTGCAAATAGCACTCGCGTCTGTTCCCAGCACATACAGTGTATTGGACTGAATAGGAGCTACTGTTCTTGTCAGTTTCCTAAGCAGAGTTGAACTAGATATGGTCCGTGTGTGGAGGAAGCACAGTTCTTTTGTTCTCAGCAAGCTCAGTTTTCTGGCCCTATAGGAAACACAGTAGAGTAGAAGAGTGCTCTTTTCTCAAAAGCAGAGTGTGTTTCTTGTAAGGCGAGCTAGCGTTTGTTTCCCAGTCCAAAATGGAGTTGAATCACATGCAGTTTCTGGTCCTATGAGCAAGAGTTGTTTTCTGGTAAGGAAGTCACTATTGTCCCCCCATTGCCATACACAGTGCAAATAGCACTCGCGTCTGTTCCCAGCAAGTACAGTGTATCGGACTGAAGAGGAGCTACTGTTCTTGTCAGTTTCATAAGCAGAGTTGAACTAGATATGGTCCGTGTGTAGGAAGCACAGTTTTTTGTTCTGAGCAAGCTCACTCTTTGGACCCCATAGGAAACACAGTAGAGTAGAACAGTGCTCTTTTCTCAAAAGCAGAGTGTGTTTCTTGTAAGGCGAGTTAGTGTTTGTTTCCCTGTCCTAAATGGAGTTGAATCACATGCAGTTTCTGGTCCTATGAACAAGAGTTGTTTTGTGGTAAGAAGCGTCACTATTGTGCTGCCATTGCCATACACAGGACAAATAGCCCTGGCGTCTTTTCCCAGCAAGTACAGTGTATTGGACTGAAGAGGATCTACTGTTCTTGTCAGTTTCCTAAGCAGAGTTGAACTAGATATGGCCCGTGTGTGTAGGAAGCACAGTTCTTTTGTTCTGAGCAAGCTCACTGTTCTGGCCCTAAAGGAAACACAGTAGAGTAGAAAAGTGCTCTTTTCTCAAAAGCAGAGTGTGTTTCTCTTAAGGCGAGCTAGCGTTTGTTTCCCAGTCCTATATGGAGTTGAATCACATGCAGTTTCTGGTCCTTCGAGCAAGAGTTGTTTTCTGGTAAGGAAAGTCACTATTGCGCTCAATTGCCATACACAGTGCAAATAGCACTCCCGTCTGTTCCCAGCAAGTGCAGTGTATTTGACTGAAGAGAATCTACTATTCTTGTCAGTTTCCTAAGCAGAATTGAACTAGATATGACCGTGTGTGTAGGAAGCACAGTTCTTTTGTTCGGAGCAAGCTCACTGTTTTGGCCCTATAGGAAACACAATAGAGTAGAAGAGTGCTCTTTCTCTAAAGCAGAGTGTGTTTCTTGTAAGGCGAGCTAGCGTTTGTTTCCCAGTCCTAAATGGAGTTGAATCACATGCTGTTTCTGGTCCTACGAGCAAGAGTTGTTTTATGTTATGAATAGTCACTATTGCGCTGCCATTGCCATACACAAGACAAATAGCACTGGCTTCTGTTCCCAGCAAGTACAGAGTATTGGACTGAAGAGGATCTACTGTTCTTGTCTGGTTCATAATCAGAATTGAACTAGATATGGCCGTGTGTGTAGGAAGCACAGTTCTTTTGTTCTGAGCAAGCTCACTGTTCTGGCCCTACAGGAAACACATTAGAGTAGAAGAGTGCTCTTTTCTCAAAAGCAGAGTGTGTTCCTTGTAAGGCGAGCTAGCGTTTGTTTCCCAGTCCTAAATGGAGTTGAATCACATGCAGTTTCTGCTCCTACGAGCAAGAGTTTTTTTTCTGGTAAGAAGAGTCACTATTGCGCTGACATTGCCCTACACAGGACAAATAGCACTGTTGTCTTTTCCCAGCAGTACAGTGTATTGGACTGAAGAGGATCTACTGTTCTTGTCAGGTTTATAAGCAAAATTTAACTAGATATGGCCGTGTGTGTAGGAAGCACAGTTCTTTTGTTCTGAGCAAGCTCACTGTTCGGAACCCATTGGAAACACAGTAGAGTAGAAGAGTGCTCTTTTCTCAAAAGCAGAGTGTGTTTCATGTAAGGCGAGCTAGCATTTGTTTCCCAGTTCTAAATGGAGTTGAATGACATGCAGTTTCTGGTCCTATGAGCAAGAGTTGTTTTCTGGTAAGGAAGTCACTATTGTGCCCCCATTGCCATACACAGTGCAAATAGCACTCGCGTCTCTTTCCAGCAAGTACAGTGTATTGGACTGAAGAGGAGCTACTGTTCTTGTCAGTTTCCTAAGCAGAGTTGAACTAGATATGGCCCGTGTGTATGGGAAGCACAGTTCTTTTGTTCTGAGCAAGCTCACTGTTCGGACCCCATAGGAAACACAGTAGAGTAGAAGAGTGCTCTTTTCTCAAAAGCAGAGTGTGTTTCTTGTAAAGAGAGCTAGCGTTTGTTTCCCAGTCCTAAATGGAGTTGAATCACATGCAGTTTCTGGTCCTACGAGCAAGAGTTGTTTTCTGGTAAGGAAAGTCATTATTGCGATCCCATTGCCATACATAGTGCAAATAGCACTCGTGTCTGTTCCCAGCAAGTACAGTGTATTGGACTGAAGAGGAGCTACTGTTCTTGTCAGTTTCCTAAGCAGAGTTGAACTAGATATTGCCCGTGTGTGTAGGAAGCACAGTTCTTTTGTTCTGAGCAAGCTCACTGTTCGGACACCATAGGAAACGCAGTAGTGTAGAAGAGTGCTCTTTTCTCAAAAGCAGAGTGTGTTTCTTGTAAGGCGAGCTAGTGTTTGTTTCCCAGTCCTAAATGGAGTTGAATCACATGCAGTTTCTGGTCCTACAAGCAAGAGTTTTTTCTGGTAATAAGAGTCACTGTTGCGCTCCCATTGTCATACTCAGGGCATATAGCACTGGCCTCTGTTCCCAGCATGTACAGTGTATTGGACTGAAGAGGATCTACTGTTCTTGTCAGGTTTTTAAGCAGAGTTGAACTAGATATGGCCCATGTGTGTAGGAAGCACAGTTCTTTTGTACTCAGCAAGCTCACTGTTCTGGCCCTATAGGAAACACAGTAGAGTAGAAGAGTGCTCTTTCCTCAAAAGCAGAGTGTGTTTCTTGTAAGGCGAGATAGGGTTTGTTTCCCAGTCCTAAATGGAGTTGAATCACATGCAGTTTCTTGTCCTATGAGCAAGAGTTGTTTTCTGGTAAGAAGAGTCACTATTGCGCTCCCATTGCCATACACAGTGCAAATACCACTGGCATCTGTACCCAGCATGTACAGTGTATTGGACTGAAGAGGATCTACTGTCTCGTCAGTTTCGTATGCAGAGTTGAACTAATTATGGCCCCTGTGTGTAGGAAGCACAGTTCTTTTGTTCTGAGCAAGCTCACTGTTCTGGTCCTATAGGAAACACAGTAGAGTAGCAGAGTGCTCTTTTCTCAAAATCAGAGTGTGTTTCTTGTAAGGCGAGCTAGTGGTTGTTTCCAAGTCCTAAATGGCGTTGAATCACATGCAGTTTCTGTTCCTACGAGCAAGAGATGTTTTCTGGTAAGAAGAGTCACTATTGTGCTCCCATTGCCATACACAGTACAAATAGCACTCGCGTCTGTTCCCAGCAAGTACAGTGTATTGGACTGAAGAGGAGCTAGTGTTCTTGTCAGTTTCCTAAGCAGAGTTGAACTAGATATGGCCCGTGTGTATAGGAAGCACAGTTCTTTTGTTCTGAGCAAGCACACTGTGCGGACCCCATAGGAAACTCAGTGCTCTTTCTCAAAAGCAGAGTGTGTTTCTTGTAAGGCGAGATAGCGTTTGCTTCCCAGACCTAAATGGAGATGAATCACATGCAGTTTCTGGTCCTACAAGCAAGAGTTGTTTTCTGGTAAGAAGAGTCACTATTGGGTTCGCATTGTCATACACAGGGCAAATAGCACTGGCGTCTGTTCTGAGCATGTACAGTGTATTGGACTGAAGAGGGTCTACTGTTCTTGTCAGGTTCCTAAGCAGAGTTGAACTAGATATGGCCCATGTGTGTAGGAAGCACAGTTCTTTTGTACTCAGCAAGCTCACTGTTCTGGCCCTATAGGAAACACAGTAGAGTAGAAGAGTGCTCTTTCCTCAAAAGCAGAGTGTTTTTCTTGTAAGGCGAGCTAGGGTTTGTTTCCCAGTCCTAAATGGAGTTGAATCACATGCAGTTTCTGGTCCTATGAGCAAGAGTTTTTTTCTGGTAAGAAGAGTCACTATTGTGCTCCCATTGCCATACACAGTGCAAATACCACTGGCATCTGTACCCAGCATGTACATTGTATTGGACTGAAGAGGATCTACTGTTCTTGTCAGTTTCGTAAGCAGAATTGAACTAGATATGGCCCGTGTGTGTAGGAAGCACAGTTCTTTTGTTCTGAGTAAGCTCACTGTTCTGGACCTATAGGAAACACAGTAGAGTAGAAGAGTGCTCTTTTCTCATAAGCAGAGTGTGTTTCTTGTAAGGCGTGCTAGCTTTTGTTTCCCAGTCCTAAATGGAGTTGAGTCACATGCAGTTTCTGGTCCTACGAGCAAGAGTTGTTTTCTGGTAAGAAGAGTCACTATTGTGCTCCCTTTGCCATACACAGGGCAAATAGCACTCACGTCTGTTCCCAGCATGTACAGTGTATTGGACTGAAAAGGATCTATTGTTCTTGTCATTTTCTTAAGCAGAATAGAACTAGATATGACCGTGTATGCAGGAAGTACAATTCTTTTGTTCTGAGCAAGCTCTCTGTTCTGGCCCTATAGGAAACACAGTAGAGTAGCAGAGTGCTATTTTCTCAAAAGCAGAGTGGGTTTCTTGTAAGGCGAGCTAGCGTTTGTTTCCCAGTCCTAAATGGAGTTGAATTACATGCAGTTTTTGGTCCTACCAGCAAGAGTTGTTTTCTGGTAAGGAAAGTCACTATTGTGCTCCCTTTGCCATACACAGTGCAAATAGCACTCGCGTCTCTTTCCAGCAAGTACAGTGTATTGGACTGAAGAGGAGCTACTGTTCTTGTCAGTTTCCTAAGCAGAGTTGAACTAGATATGGCCCGTGTGTGTGGGAAGCACAGTTCTTTTGTTCTGAGCAAGCTCACTGTTCGGACCCCATAGGAAACACAGTAGAGTAGAAGAGTGCTCTTTTCTCAAAAGCAGAGTGTGTTTCTTGTAAAGAGAGCTAGCGTTTGTTTCCCAGTCCTAAATGGAGTTGAATCACATGCAGTTTCTGGTCCTACGAGCAAGAGTTGTTTTCTGGTAAGGAAAGTCATTATTGCGATCCCATTGCCATACATAGTGCAAATAGCACTCGTGTCTGTTCCCAGCAAGTACAGTGTATTGGACTGAAGAGGAGCTACTGTTCTTGTCAGTTTCCTAAGCAGAGTTGAACTAGATATTGCCCGTGTGTGTAGGAAGCACAGTTCTTTTGTTCTGAGCAAGCTCACTGTTCGGACACCATAGGAAACACAGTAGTGTAGAAGAGTGCTCTTTTCTCAAAAGCAGAGTGTGTTTCTTGTAAGGCGAGCTAGTGTTTGTTTCCCAGTCCTAAATGGAGTTGAATCACATGCAGTTTCTGGTCCTACAAGCAAGAGTTTTTTCTGGTAATAAGAGTCACTGTTGCGCTCCCATTGTCATACTCAGGGCATATAGCACTGGCCTCTGTTCCCAGCATGTACAGTGTATTGGACTGAAGAGGATCTACTGTTCTTGTCAGGTTTTTAAGCAGAGTTGAACTAGATATGGCCCATGTGTGTAGGAAGCACAGTTCTTTTGTACTCAGCAAGCTCACTGTTCTGGCCCTATAGGAAACACAGTAGAGTAGAAGAGTGCTCTTTCCTCAAAAGCAGAGTGTGTTTCTTGTAAGGCGAGATAGGGTTTGTTTCCCAGTCCTAAATGGAGTTGAATCACATGCAGTTTCTTGTCCTATGAGCAAGAGTTGTTTTCTGGTAAGAAGAGTCACTATTGCGCTCCCATTGCCATACACAGTGCAAATACCACTGGCATCTGTACCCAGCATGTACAGTGTATTGGACTGAAGAGGATCTACTGTCTCGTCAGTTTCGTAAGCAGAGTTGAACTAATTATGGCCCCTGTGTGTAGGAAGCACAGTTCTTTTGTTCTGAGCAAGCTCACTGTTCTGGTCCTATAGGAAACACAGTAGAGTAGCAGAGTGCTCTTTTCTCAAAATCAGAGTGTGTTTCTTGTAAGGCGAGCTAGTGGTTGTTTCCAAGTCCTAAATGGCGTTGAATCACATGCAGTTTCTGTTCCTACGAGCAAGAGATGTTTTCTGGTAAGAAGAGTCACTATTGTGCTCCCATTGCCATACACAGTACAAATAGCACTTGCGTCTGTTCCCAGCAAGTACAGTGTATTGGACTGAAGAGGAGCTAGTGTTCTTGTCAGTTTCCTAAGCAGAGTTGAACTAGATATGGCCCGTGTGTATAGGAAGCACAGTTCTTTTGTTCTGTGCAAGCACACTGTGCGGACCCCATAGGAAACCCAGTGCTCTTTCTCAAAAGCAGAGTGTGTTTCTTGTAAGGCGAGATAGCATTTGCTTCCCAGACCTAAATGGAGATGAATCACATGCAGTTTCTGGTCCTACAAGCAAGAGTTGTTTTCTGGTAAGAAGAGTCACTATTGGGTTCGCATTGTCATACACAGGGCAAATAGCACTGGCGTCTGTTCCGAGCATGTACAGTGTATTGGACTGAAGAGGGTCTACTGTTCTTGTCAGGTTCCTAAGCAGAGTTGAACTAGATATGGCCCATGTGTGTAGGAAGCACAGTTCTTTTGTACTCAGCAAGCTCACTGTTCTGGCCCTATAGGAAACACAGTAGAGTAGAAGAGTGCTCTTTCCTCAAAAGCAGAGTGTTTTTCTTGTAAGGCGAGCTAGGGTTTGTTTCCCAGTCCTAAATGGAGTTGAATCACATGCAGTTTCTGGTCCTATGAGCAAGAGTTTTTTTCTGGTAAGAAGAGTCACTATTGTGCTCCCATTGCCATACACAGTGCAAATACCACTGGCATCTGTACCCAGCATGTACATTGTATTGGACTGAAGAGGATCTACTGTTCTTGTCAGTTTCGTAAGCAGAATTGAACTAGATATGGCCCGTGTGTGTAGGAAGCACAGTTCTTTTGTTCTGAGTAAGCTCACTGTTCTGGACCTATAGGAAACACAGTAGAGTAGAAGAGTGCTCTTTTCTCAAAAGCAGAGTGTGTTTCTTGTAAGGCGTGCTAGCTTTTGTTTCCCAGTCCTAAATGGAGTTGAATCACATGCAGTTTCTGGTCCTATGAGCAAGAGTTGTTTTCTGGTAAAAGAGTCACTATTGTGCTCCCTTTGCCATACACAGGGCAAATAGCACTCACGTCTGTTCCCAGCATGTACAGTGTATTGGACTGAAAAGGATCTATTGTTCTTGTCATTTTCTTAAGCAGAATAGAACTAGATATGACCGTGTATGCAGGAAGTACAATTCTTTTGTTCTGAGCAAGTTCTCTGTTCTGGCCCTATAGGAAACACAGTAGAGTAGCAGAGTGCTATTTTCTCAAAAGCAGAGTGGGTTTCTTGTAAGGCGAGCTAGCGTTTGTTTCCCAGTCCTAAATGGAGTTGAATTACATGCAGTTTTTGGTCCTACCAGCAAGAGTTGTTTTCTGGTAAGGAAAGTCACTATTGTGCTCCCTTTGCCATACACAGTGCAAATAGCACTCGCGTCTCTTTCCAGCAAGTACAGTGTATTGGACTGAAGAGGAGCTACTGTTCTTGTCAGTTTCCTAAGCAGAGTTGAACTAGATATGGCCCGTGTGTGTGGGAAGCACAGTTCTTTTGTTCTGAGCAAGCTCACTGTTCGGACCCCATAGGAAACACAGTAGAGTAGAATAGTGCTCTTTTCTCAAAAGCAGAGTGTGTTTCTTGTAAGGAGAGCTAGTGTTTGTTTCCCAGTCCTAAATGGAGTTGAATCACATGCAGTTTCTGGTCCTACGAGCAAGAGTTGTTTTCTGGTAAGGAAAGTCATTATTGCGCTCCCATTGCCATACATAGTGCAAATAGCACTCGTGTCTGTTCCCAGCAAGTACAGTGTATTGGACTGAAGAGGAGCTACTGTTCTTGTCAGTTTCCTAAGCAGAGTTGAACTAGATATTGCCAGTGTGTGTAGGAAGCACAGTTCTTTTGTTCTGAGCAAGCTCACTGTTCAGACACCATAGGAAACACAGTAGTGTAGAAGAGTGCTCTTTTCTCAAAAGCAGAGTGTGTTTCTTGTAAGGTGAGCTAGTGTTTGTTTCCCAGTCCTAAATGGAGTTGAATCACATGCAGTTTCTGGTCCTACAAGCAAGAGTTTTTTCTGGTAATAAGAGTCACTGTTGCGCTCCCATTGTCATACTCAGGGCAAATAGCACTGGCCTCTGTTCCCAGCATGTACAGTGTATTGGACTGAAGAGGATCTACTGTTCTTGTCTTGTTTTGAAGCAGAGTTGAACTAGATATGGCCCATGTGTGTAGGAAGCACAGTTCTTTTGTACTCAGCAAGCTCACTGTTCTGGCCCTATAGGAAACACAGTAGAGTAGAAGAGTGCTCTTTCCTCAAAAGCAGAGTGTGTTTCTTGTAAGGCGAGATAGGGTTTGTTTCCCAGTCCTAAATGGAGTTGAATCACATGCAGTTTCTTGTCCTATGAGCACGAGTTGTTTTCTGGTAAGAAGAGTCACTATTGCGCTCCCATATCCATACATAGTACAAAAAACACTCGCGTCTGTTTTCTGCAAGTACAGTGTATTGGTCTGAAGAGGAGCTACTGTTCTTGTCAGTTTCCTAAGCAGAGTTGAACTAGATATGGCCCATGTGTGTAAAAAGCACAGTTCTTTTGTTCTGAGCAAGCTCACTGTTCTGGCCCTATAGGAAACACAGTAGAGTAGAAGAGTGCTCTTTTCTCAAAAGCAGAGTGTGTTTCTGGTAAGGTGAGCTAGCGTTTGTTTCCCACCCCTAAATGGAGTTGAATCACATGCAGTTTTTGGTCATACGAGCAAGAGTTGTTTTCTGGTAAGGAAAGTCACTATTGCGCTCCCTTTGCCATACACAGCTCAAATAGCACTCACGTCTGTTCCCAGCAAGTACAGTGTATTGGACTGAAGAGGAGCTACTGTTCTTGTCAGTTTCCTAAGCAGAGTTGAAGTAGATATGGCCCGTGTGTATAGGAAGCACAGTTCTTTTGTTCTGAGCAAGCTCACTGTGTGGACCCCATAGGAAACTCAGTGCTCTTTCTCAAAAGCAGAGTGTGTTTCTTGTAAGGCGAGATAGTGTTTGCTTCCCAGACATAAATGGAGATGAATCACATGCAGTTTCTGGTCCTACAAGCAAGTGTTGTTTTATGGTAAGAAGAGTCACTATTGTGCTCACTTTGTCATACACAGGGCAAATAGCACTGGCGTCTGTTCCAAGCATGTACAGTGTATTGGACTGAAGAGGATCTACTGTTCTTGTCAGTTTTCTACGCAGAGTTGAACTAATTATGGCCCGTGTGTGTAGGAAGCACAGTTCTTTTGTTCTGAGCAAGCTCACTGTTCTGGTCCTATAGGAAACACAGTAGAGTAGCAGAGTGCTCTTTTCTCAAAAGCAGAGTGTGTTTCTTGTAAGGCGAGCTTGTGGTTGTTGCCAAGTCCTAAATGGCGTTGAATCACATGCAGTTTCTATTCCTACGAGCAAGAGATGTTTTCTGGTAAGAAGAGTCACTATTGTGCTCCCATTGCCATACACAGTGCAAATAGCACTCGCGTCTTTTCCCAGCAAGTACAGTGTATTGGACTGAAGAGGAGCTACTGTTCTTGTCATTTTCCTAAGCAGAGTTGAACTAGATATGGCCCGTGTGTGTAGGAAGCACAGTTCTTTTGTTCTGAGCAAGCTCACTGTTCGGACACCATAGGAAACACAGTAGAGTAGAAGAGTGCTCTTTTCTCAAAAGCAGATTGTGTTTCTTGTAAGGCGAGCTAATGTTTGTTTCCCAGTCCTAAAAGGAGTTGAATGACATGCAGTTTTTGGTACTACGAGCCAGAGTTGTTTTCTGGTAAGAAGAGTCACTATTGTGCTCCCATTGCCATACACAGTGCAAATAGCACTCGATTCTTTTCCCAGCAAGTACAATGTATTGGACTGAAGAGGAGCTACTGTTCTTGTCAGTTTCCTAAGCAGAGTTGAACTAGATATGGCCCGTGTGTGTAGGAAGCACAGTTCTTTTGTTCTGAGCAAGCTCACTGTTCTGGCCCTTTAGGAAACACAGTAGAGTAGAAGAGTGCTCTTTTCTCAAAAGTAGAGTGTGTTTCTTGTAAGGCGTGCTAGCGTTTGTTTCCCAGTCGTAAATGAAGTTGAATCACATGCAGATTCTGGTCCTACTAATAGAGTTGTTTTTTGGTAAGAAGAGTCACTATTGCGCTCCCATTGTCATACACAGGGCAAAGCACTGGCGTCTGTTCCCAGCATGTACAGTGTATTGGACTGAAGAGGATCTACTGTTCTTGTCAGTTTTCTAAGCAGAATTGAACTAGATACAGCCATGTGTGTAGGAAGCACAGTTCTTTTGTTCTGAGCAAGCTCACTGTTCTGGCCCTATAGGAAACACAGTACAGTAGAAGAGTGCTCTTTTCTCAAAAGCAGAGTGTGTTTCTTGTAAGGTGAGCTAGCGTTTGTTTCCCAACCCTAAATGGAGTTGAATCACATGCAGTTTTTGGTCCTATGCGCAAGAGTTGTTTTCTGGTAAGGAAAGTCACTATTGTGCTCCCATTGCCAAGCACAGTGCAAATAGCACTCGCATCTGTTCCCAGCAAGTACAGTGTATTGGACTGAAGAGGAGCTACTGTTCTTGTCAGTTTCCTAAGCAGAGTTTAACAAGATATGGCCCGTGTGCGTAGGAAGCACAGTTCTTTTGTTCTGAGCAAGCTCACTGTTCGGAAACCATAGGACACATAGTAGAGAAGAAGAGTGCTCTTTTCTCAAAAGCAGAGTGTGTTTCTTGTAAGGCGAGCTAGCTTTTGTTTCCCAGTCCTAAATGAATTTGAATCACATGCAGTTTCTTGTCCTACGAGTAGAGTTATTTTTTGGTAAGAAGAGTCACTATTGCACTCCTATTGCTATACACAGTACAAATAGCACTTACGTCTGTTCCAATCAAGTACAGTGTATTGGACTGAAGAGGAGCTACTGTTCTTGTCAGTTTCCTAAGCAGAGTTGAACTAGACATGGACCGTGTGTGTAGGAAGCACAGTTCTTTTGTTCTGAGCAAGCTCACTGTTTGGACACCGTAGGAAACACAGTAGAGTAGAAGAGTGCTCTTTTCTCAAAAGCAGAGTGTGTTTCTTGTAAGTCGAGCTAGCGTTTGTTTCACAATCATAAATGGAGTTGAATCAAATGCAGTTTCTAGTCCTACGAGCAAGAGTTGTTTTCTGGTAAGAAGAGTCACTATTGTGCTCCCATTGCCGTACACAGTGCAAATAGCACTCGCGTCTGTTCCCAGTAAGTACAGTGTATTGGACTGAAGAGGAGCTCCTGTTCTTGTCAGTTTCCTAAGCAGAGTTGAACTATATATGGACCGTGTGTTTAGGAAGCACAGTTCTTTTGTTCTGAGCAAGCTCACTGTTTTGGAACTATAGGAAACACAGTAGAGTAGAAGAGTGCTTATATCTAAAAAGCAGAGTGTGTTTCTTGAAAGGCGAGCTAGCGTTTGTTTCCCAGTCCTAAATGGAGTTGAATCAAAAGCAGTTTTTGGTCCTACGAGCAAGAGTTGTTTTCTGGTAAGAAGAGTCACTATTGTGCTCCCATTGCCGTACACAGTGCAAATAGCACTCGCGTCTGTTCCCAGTAAGTACAGTGTATTGGACTGAAGAGGAGCTACTGTTCTCGTCAGTGTCCTAAGCAGAGTTGAACTAGATATGGACCGTGTGTGTAGGAAGCACAGTTCTTTTGTTCTGAGCAAGCTCACTGTTTTGGACCTATAGGAAACACAGTAGAGTAGAAGAGTGCATATATCTAAAAAGCAGAGTGTGTTTCTTGAAAGGCGAGCTAGCGTTTGTTTCCCAGTCCTAAATGGAGTTGAATCAAATGCAGTTTTTGGTCCTATGAGCAAGAGTTGTTTTCTGGTAAGAAGAGTCACTATTGTGTTCCAATTGCCGTACACAGTGCAAATAACACTCGTGTCTGTTCCCAGCAAGTACAGTGTATTGGAATGAAGAGGAGCTACTGTTCTTGTCAGTTTCCTAAGCAGAGTTGAACTAGATATGACCCGTGTGTGTAGAAAGCACAGTTTTTTTGTTCTGAGCAAGCAGACTGTTTGGACCCCATAGGCAACACAGTAGAGTAGATGTGTGCCCTATTCTCAAAAGCAGAGTGTGTTTCTTGTAAGACGAGCTAGCGTTTGTTTCCCAATCCTAAATGGAGTTGAGTCACATGCAAATTCTGGTCCTATGAGCTAGAGTTGTTTTCTGGTAAGAAGAGTCACTATTGCGCTCCCATTGTCATATATAGGGCAAATAGCACTGGCGTCTGTTCCCAGCAAGTACAGTGTATTGGACTGAAGAGGAGCTACTGTTCTCGTCAGTTTCCTAAGCAGAGTTGAACTAGATATGGACCGTGTGTGTAGGAAGCACAGTTCTTTTGTTCTGAGCAAGCTCACTGTTCTCGCCTTATAGGAAACACAGTAGAGTAGAAGAGTGCTCTTTTCTCAAAAGCAGACTGTGTTTCTTGTAAGGCAAGCTAGCGTTTGTTTGCCAGTCCGAAATGGAGTTAAATCACATGCAGTTTTTGGTCCTACGAGCAAGAGTTTTTTCTGGTAAAAAGAGTCACTATTGCGCTCCCATTGTCATACACAGGGAAAATAGCACTGGCGTCTGTTCCCAGCATGTACAGTGTATTGGACTGAAGAGGATCTACTGTTCTTGTCAGTTTCCTAAGCAGAATTGAGCTAGATATGGCCATGTGTGTAGGAAGCACAGTTCTTTTGTTCTGAGCAAGCTCACTGTACTGGCCCTATAGGAAAAACAGTAGAGTAGAAGAGTGCTCTTTTCTCAAAAGCAGAGTGTGTTTCTTGTATGGCGAGCTAGCTTTTGTTTCCCAGTCGTAAATGAAGTTGAATCACATGCAGATTCTGGTCCTACTAATAGAGTTGTTTTTTGGTAAGAAGAGTCACTATTGTTCTCCAATTGTCATACACAGCTCAAATAGCACTGGCGTCTGTTCCCAGCATATACAGTGTATTGGACTGAAGAGGATCTACTGTTCTTGTCAGTTTCCTAAGCAGAATTGAACTAGATACGGCCATGTGTGTAGGAAGCACAGTTCTTTTGTTCTGAGCAAGCTCACTGTTCTCTCCCTATAGGAAACACAGTACAGTAGAAGAGTGCTCTTTTCTCAAAAGCAGAGTGTGTTTCTTGTAAGGTGAGCTAGCGTTTGTTTCCCACCCCTAAATGGAGTTGAATCACATGCAGTTTTTGGTCATAGGAGCAAGAGTTGTTTTCTGGTAAGGAAAGTCACTATTGTGCTCCCTTTGCCATACACAGCACAAATAGCATTCACGTCTGTTCCCAGCAAGTACAGTGTATTGGACAGAAGAGGAGCTACTGTTCTTGTCAGTTTCCTAAGCAGAGTTGAACTAGATATGGCCCGTGTGTACAGGAAGCACAGTTCTTTTGTTCTGAGCAAGCTCACTGTGCGGACCCCATAGGAAACTCAGTGCTCTTTCTCAAAAGCATAGTGTGTTTCTTGTAAGGCGAGCTGGCGTTTGGTTCCCACTTCTAAATGGAGTTGAATCACATGCAGTTTTTGGTCCTACGCGCAAGAGTTGTTTTCTGTTAAGGAAAGTCACTATTGTGCTCAAATTGCCAAAAACAGTGCAAATAGCACTCGCATCTGTTCCCAGCAAGTACAGTGTATTGGACTGAAGAGGAGCTACTGTTCTTGTCAGTTTCCTAAGCAGAGTTTAACTAGATATGGCCCGTGTTCGTGGGAAGCACAGTTCTTTTGTTCTGAGCAAGCTCACTGTTCGGAAACCATAGGACACATAGTAGAGAAGAAGAGTGCTCTTTTCTCAAAAGCAGAGTGTGTTTCTTGTAAGGCGAGCTAGATTTTGTTCTCCAGTCCTAAATGAATTTGAATCACATGCAGTTTCTGGTCCTACGAGTAGAGTTATTTTTTGGTAAGAAGAGTCACTATTGCACTCCTATTGCCATACACAGTACAAATAGCACTTGCGTCTGTTCCAATCAAGTACAGTGTATTGGACTGAAGAGGAGCTACTGTTCTTGTCAGTTTCCTAAGCAGAGTTGAACTAGATATGGCCCATGTGTATAGGAAGCACAGTTCTTTTGTTCTGAGCAAGCTCACTGTTTGGACCCCATAGGAAACACAGTAGAGTAGAAGAGTGCTCTTTTCTCAAAAGCAGAGTGTGTTTCTTGTAAGGCGAGCTAGCGTTTGTTTCACAATCATAAATGGAGTTGAATCACATGCAGTTTCTAGTCCTACGAGCAAGAGTTGTTTTCTGGTAAGAATAGTCACTATTGTGCTCCCATTGCCGTACACAGTGCAAATAGCACTCGCGTCTGTTCCCAGTAAGTACAGTGTATTGGACTGAAGAGGATCTACTGTTCTTGTCAGTTTCCTAAGCAGAATTGAACTAGATATGGCCCATGTGTATAGGAAACACAGTAGAGTAGAGAGTGCTATTTTCTCAAAACCAGAGTGTGTTTCTTGTAAGGCAAGCTAGCATTTGTTTCCCAGTCCTAAATGGAGTTAAATCAAATGCAGTTTTTGGTCCTACGAGCAGGAGTTGTTTTCTGGTAAGAAGAGTCACTATTGTGCTCCCATGGCCACACACATTACAAATAGCACTCGCGTCTGTTCCCAGCAAATACAGTCTATGGGACTGCAGAGGAGCTACTGTTCTTGTCAGTTTCCTAAGCAGAGATGAACTAGATATGGCTTGTGTGTGTAAAAAGCACATTTTTTTTTGTTCTGAGCAAGCTCACTGTTGTAACCCCATAGGAAATAAAGTAGAGTAGAAGAGTGCACTTTTCTCAAAAGCAGAGTGTGTTTCTTGTAAGGCGAGCTAGCATTTGTTTCCCAGTCCTAAATGGAGTTGAAATACACATGCAGATTCTGTTCCTATGAGCTAGAGTTGTTTTCGGGTAAGAAGAGTCGCTATTGCGCTCCCATTGTCATACACAGAGCAAATAGCACTGGCGTCTGTTCTCAGCATGTACAGTGTATTGGACTGAAGAGAATCTACTGTTCTTGTCAGGTTCCTAAGCAGAGTTGAACTAGATATGGCCCATGTTTGTAGGAAGCACAGTTCTTTGTACTCAGCAGCTCACTGTTCTGGCCCTATAGGAAACACAGTAGAGTAGAAGAATGCTCTTTCATCAAAAGCAGAGTGTGTTTCTTGTAAGGCGATCTAGCGTTTGTTTCCCAGTCCTAAATGGAGTTGAATCACATGCAGGTTCTGGTCCTACAAACAAGAGTTGTTTTCTGGTAAGAAGAGTCACTATTGCGCTCCCATTGCCATATGCAGTACAAATAGCACTCGCGTCTGTTTCCAGCAAGTACAGTGTATTGGTCTGAGGAGGAGCTACTGTTCTTGTCAGTTTCCAAAGCAGAGTTGAACTAGATATGGCCCGTGTGTGTAGGAAGAACGGTTCTTTTGTTCTGAGCAAGCTCACTGTTTGGACCCCATAGAAAACACAGTAGAGTAGATGTGTGCCCTATTCTCAAAAGCAGAGCTTGTTTCTTGAAAGGCGAGCGAGCGTTTGTTTCCCTGTCCTTAGTGGATTGAATCAAATGCAGTTTCTGGTCCTAAGAGCAAGAGTTGTTTTCTGGTAAAAAAAGTCACTATTGTGCTCCCAGTGCCGTACACAGTGCAAATAGCACTCGCGTCTGTTCTCAGTAAGTACAGTGTATTGGACTGAAGAGGAGCTACTGTTCTTGTCAGTTTCCTAAGCAGAGTTGAACTAGATATGGACCGTGTGTAGGAAGCACAGTTCATTTGTTCTGACCAAGCTCACTCTTCGAACTCCATAGGAAACACAGTAGAGTAGAAGAGTGCTCTTTTCTCAAAATCAGAGTGTGTTTCTTGTATGTCGAGCTAGCGTTTGTTTCCCAGTCCTAAATGGAGTTGAATCAAATGCAGTTTTTGGTCCTACGAGCAGGAGTTGTTTTCTGGTAAGAAGAGTCACTATTGTGCTCCCATTTCCACACACAGTACAAATAGCACTCTCGTCTGTTCCCAGCAAGTACAGTCTATTGGACTGCAGAGGAGCTACTGTTCTTGTCAGTTTCCTAAGCAGAGATTAACTAGATATGGCCCGTGTGTGTACAAAGCACAGTTCTTTTGTTCTGAGCAAGCTCACTGTTGGAACCCCATAGGAAATACAGTAGAGTAGAAGAGTGCAATTTTCTCAAAAGCAGAGTGTGTTTCTTGTAAGGCGAGCTAGCGTTTGTTTCCCAGTCCTAAATGGAGTTGAAATACACATGCAGTTTCTGTTCCTATGAGCTAGAGTTGTTTTCTGGTAAGAAGAGTCACTATTGTGCTCCATTTGCCATACACAGTGCAAATAGCACTCGCGTCTGTTCCCAGCAAGTACAGTGTATTGGACTGAAGAGGAGCTACTGTTCTTGTCAGTTTTCTAAGCAGGGTTGAACTAGATATGGCCCATGTGTGTAGGAAGCACAGTTCTTTTGTTCTGAGCAAGCTCATTGTTCTGGCCCTATCGGACACAGTAGAGTAGAAGAGTGCTCTTTACTCAAAAGCAGAGTGTGTTTCTTGTAAGGCGAGCTAGCGTTTGTTTCCCTGTCGTAAATGGAGTTGAATCAAATGCAGTTTTTGGTCCTACGAGCAAGAGTTGTTTTCTGGTAAGAAGAGTCACTGTTGCGCTGCCATTGCCATACACAGTGCAAATAGCACTCGCGTCTGTACCCAGTAAGTACAGTGTATTGGACTTAGGAGGAGCTACTGTTCTCATCAGTTTCCTAAGCAGAGTTGAACTAGATATGGCCCGTTTGTGTAGGAAGCACAGTTCTTTTGTTCTGAGCAATCTCAATGTTCTTGCCCTATAGGAAACATTGTAGAGTAGAACAGTAGAACAGTGCTCTATTCTCAAAAGCAAAGTGTGTTTCTTGTAAGGCGAGCTAGCGATTGTTTCCCAGTCCTAAATTGAGTTGAATCACATGTAGTTTCTGGTCCTACGAGCAAGAGCTTTTTCTGGTAAGAAGAGTCACTATTGCGCTCCCATTTTCACATACAGGGCAAATAGCACTGGTGTCTGTTGCCAGCATGTACAGTGTATTGGACTGAAGAGGATCTAATGTTCTTGTCAGTTTCCTAAGCAGAATTGAACAAGATATGGCCCGTGTTTGTAGGAAACACAGTTCTTTGTTCTGAGCAAGCTAACTGTTCTGGCCCTATAGGAAACACAGTAGAGTAGAAGAGTGCTCTTTTCTCCAAAGCAGAGTGTGTTTCTTGTAAGGCGAGCTAGCGTTTGTTTCCCAGTCCTAATTGGAGTTGACTCACATGCAGATTTTGGTCCTACGAGCAAGAGTAGTTTTCTGGTAAGAGGAGACACTATTATGCTCCCATTGCCATACACAGTACAAACAGCACTCGTGTCTGTTCCCAGCCTTTTACAGTGTATTGGACTGAAAAGGATCTATTGTTCTTGTCATTTTCTTAAGCAGAATTGAACTAGATATGGCCGTGTATGCAGGAAGCACAATTCTTTTGTTCTGAGCAAGCTCTCTGTTCTGGCCCTATAGGAAACACAGTAGAGTAGAAGAGTGCTATTTTCTCAAAAGCAGAGTGTGTTTCTTGTAAGGCGAGCTAGCGTTTGTTTCCCAGTTCTAAATGGAGTTGAATTACATGCAGTTTATGGTCCTACCAGCAAGAGTTGTTTTCTGGTAAGGAAAGTCACTATTGTGCTCCCTTTGCCATACACAGTTCAAATAGCACTCGCGTCTCTTTCCAGCAAGTACAGTGTATTGGACTGAAGAGGAGCTACTGTTCTTGTCAGTTTCCTAAGCAGAGTTGAACTAGATATGGCCCGTGTGTGTGGGAAGCACAGTTCTTTTGTTCTGAGCAAGCTCACTGTTCGGACCCCATAGGAAACACAGTAGAGTAGAAGAGTGCTCTTTTCTCAAAAGCAGAGTGTGTTTTTTGTAAGGAGAGCTAGCGTTTGTTTCCCAGTCCTAAATGGAGTTGAATCACATGCAGTTTCTGGTCCTACGAGCAAGAGTTGTTTTCTGGTAAGGAAAGTCATTATTGCGCTCCCATTGCCATACATAGTGCAAATAGCCCTCGTGTCTGTTCCCAGCAAGTACAGTGTATTGGACTGAAGAGAAGCTACTGTTCTTGTCTGTTTCCTAAGTAGAATTGAACTGGATATGGCCATTTGTGTAGGAAGCACAGTTCTTTTGTTCTGAGCAAGCTCACTGTACTGGCCCTATAGGAAAAACAGTAGAGTAGAAGAGTGCTCTTTTCTCAAAAGCAGAGTGTGTTTCTTGTAAGGCGAGCTAGCGTTTGTTTCCCAGTCCTAAATGGAGTTGAATCACATGCAGTTTTTGTCCTACTAGCAAGAGTTGTTTTCTGGTAAGGAAAGTCACTATTGCGTTCCCATTGACATACACAGTGCAAATTGCACTCGCGTCTGTTCCCAGCAAGTACAGTGTATTGGACTGAAGAGGAGCTACTGTTCTTTTCAGTTTCCTCAGCAGAGTTGAACTAGATATGGCCCGTGTGTGTAGGAAGCACAGTTCATTTGTTCTGAGCAAGCTCACTGTTCGGACCCCATAGGAAACACAGTAGAGTAGAAGAGTGCTCTTTTTTCAAAAGCAGAGTGTGTTTCTTGTATGGCGAGCTAGCTTTTGTTTCCCAGTCGTAAATGAAGTTGAATCACATGCAGATTCTGGTCCTACTAATAGAGTTGTTTTTTGGTAAGAAGAGTCACTATTGCGCTCCAATTGTCATACACAGCTCAAATAGCACTGGCGTCTGTTCCCAGCATGTACAGTGTATTGGACTGAAGAGGATCTACTGTTCTTGTCAGTTTCCTAAGCAGAATTGAACTAGATACGGCCATGTGTGTAGGAAGCACAGTTCTTTTGTTCTGAGCAAGCTCACTGTTCTGGCCCTATAGGAAACACAGTAGAGTAGAAGAGTGCTCTTTTCTCAAAAGCAGAGTGTGTTTCTTGTAAGGTGAGCTAGCGTTTGTTTCCCACCCCTAAATGGAGTTGAATCACATGCAGTTTTTGGTCATAGGAGCAAGAGTTGTTTTCTGGTAAGGAAAGTCACTATTGTGCTCCCTTTGCCATACACAGCACAAATAGCATTCACGTCTGTTCCCAGCAAGTACAGTGTATTGGACAGAAGAGGAGCTACTGTTCTTGTCAGTTTCCTAAGCAGAGTTGAACTAGATATGGCCCGTGTGTACAGGAAGCACAGTTCTTTTGTTCTGAGCAAGCTCACTGTGCGGACCCCATAGGAAACTCAGTGCTCTTTCTCAAAAGCATAGTGTGTTTCTTGTAAGGCGAGCTGGCGTTTGGTTCCCACTTCTAAATGGAGTTGAATCACATGCAGTTTTTGGTCCTACGCGCAAGAGTTGTTTTCTGTTAAGGAAAGTCACTATTGTGCTCAAATTGCCAAAAACAGTGCAAATAGCACTCGCATCTGTTCCCAGCAAGTACAGTGTATTGGACTGAAGAGGAGCTACTGTTCTTGTCAGTTTCCTAAGCAGAGTTTAACTAGATATGGCCCGTGTTCGTGGGAAGCACAGTTCTTTTGTTCTGAGCAAGCTCACTGTTCGGAAACCATAGGACACATAGTAGAGAAGAAGAGTGCTCTTTTCTCAAAAGCAGAGTGTGTTTCTTGTAAGGCGAGCTAGATTTTGTTCTCCAGTCCTAAATGAATTTGAATCACATGCAGTTTCTGGTCCTACGAGTAGAGTTATTTTTTGGTAAGAAGAGTCACTATTGCACTCCTATTGCCATACACAGTACAAATAGCACTTGCGTCTGTTCCAATCAAGTACAGTGTATTGGACTGAAGAGGAGCTACTGTTCTTGTCAGTTTCCTAAGCAGAGTTGAACTAGATATGGCCCATGTGTATAGGAAGCACAGTTCTTTTGTTCTGAGCAAGCTCACTGTTTGGACCCCATAGGAAACACAGTAGAGTAGAAGAGTGCTCTTTTCTCAAAAGCAGAGTGTGTTTCTTGTAAGGCGAGCTAGCGTTAGTTTCACAATCATAAATGGAGTTGAATCACATGCAGTTTCTAGTCCTACGAGCAAGAGTTGTTTTCTGGTAAGAATAGTCACTATTGTGCTCCCATTGCCGTACACAGTGCAAATAGCACTCGCGTCTGTTCGCAGTAAGTACAGTGTATTGGACTGAAGAGGATCTACTGTTCTTGTCAGTTTCCTAAGCAGAATTGAACTAGATATGGCCCATGTGTATAGGAAGCACAGTTCTTTTGTTCTGAGCAAGCTCACTGTTTGGACCCCATAGAAAACACAGTAGAGTAGAAGAGTGCTCTTTTCTAAAAAGCAGAGTGTGTTTCTTGTAAGACGAGCTAGCGTTTGTTTCCCAGTCCTAAATGGAGTTGAATCACATGCAGTTTCTGGTCCTACGAGCAAGAGATTTTTCTGGTAATAAGAGTAACTGTTGTGCTCCCATTGTCATACACAGGGCAAATAGCACTGGCGTCTGTTCCCAGCATGTACAGTGTATTGGACTGAAGAGGATCTACTGTTCTTGTCAGGATCCTAAGCAGAGTTGAACTAGATATGGCCCATGTGTATAGGAAGCACAGTTCTTTTGTACTCAGCAAGCTCACTGTTCTGGCCCTATAGGAAACACAGTAGAGTAGAAGAGTGCTCTTTCCACAAAAGGAGAGTTTGTTTCTTGTAAGGCGAGCTAGCTTTGTTTCCCAGTCCTAAATGGAGTTGAATCACATGCAGTTTCTGGTCCTACGAGCAAGAATTGTTTTGTGGTAAGAAGAGTCACTATTGCGCTCCCATTGTCATACACAGTGCAAATACTACTGGCGTCTGTTTCCAGCAATACAGTGTATTGGACTGAAGAGGATCTACTATTCTTGTCAGTTTCCTCTTTCCTCAAAAGCAGAGCGTGTTTCTTGTAAGGCGAGCTAGCGTTTGTTTCCCAGTCCTAATTGGATTGAATCAAATGCAGTTTCTGTTCCTGAGAGCAAGAGTTGTTTTCTGGTAAGAAGCGTCACTATTGTGCTCCCATTGCCTTACACAGTGCAAATAGCACTCGCGTCTGTTCCCAGTAAGTACAGTGTATTGGACTGAAGAGGAGCTACTGTTCTCATCAGTTTCCTAAGCAGAGTTGAACTAGATATGGACCGTGTGTGTAGGAAGCACAGTTATTTTGTTCTGAGCAAGCTCACTGTTTTGGACCTATAGGAAACACAGTAGAGTAGAAGAGTGCTTATATCTAAAAAGCAGAGTGTGTTTCTTGAAAGGCGAGCTAGCGTTTGTTTCCCAGTCCTAAATGGAGTTGAATCAAATGCAGTTTTTGGTCCTACGAGCAAGAGTTGTTTTCTGGTAAGAAGAGTCACTATTGTGCTCCAATTGCCGTACACAGTGCAAATAACACTCGTGTCTGTTCCCAGCAAGTACAGTGTATTGGAATGAAGAGGAGCTACTGTTCTTGTCAGTTTCCTAAGCAGAGTTGAACTAGATATGACCCGTGTGTGTAGAAAGCACAGTTTTTTTGTTCTGAGCAAGCAGACTGTTTGGACACCATAGGCAACACAGTAGAGTAGATGTGTGCCCTATTCTCAAAAGCAGAGTGTGTTTCTTGTAAGACGAGCTAGCGTTTGTTTCCCAATCCTAAATGGAGTTGAGTCACATGCAGATTCTGGTCCTATGAGCTCGAGTTGTTTTCTGGTAAGAAGTGTCACTATTGCGCTCCCATTGTCATATACAGGGCAAATAGCACTGGCGTCTGTTCCCAGCAAGTACAGTGTATTGGACTGAAGAGGAGCTACTGTTCTTGTCAGTTTCCTAAGCAGAGTTGAACTAGATATGGCCCGTGTGTGTAGGAAGCAGGGTTCTTTTTTTCTGAGCAAGCTCACTGTTTGGACCCCATAGAAAAATACAATAGAGTAGATGTGTGCCCTATTCTCAAAAGCAGAGCGTGTTTCTTGTAAGGCGAGCGAGCGTTTGTTTCCCAGTCCTTAGTGGATTGAATCAAATGCAGTTTCTGGTCCTAAGAGCAAGAGTTGTTTTCTGGTAAGAAGAGTCACTATTGTGCTCCCAGTGCCGTACACAGTGCAAATAGCACTCGCGTCTGTTCTCAGTAAGTACAGTGTATTGGACTTAAGAGGAGCTACTGTTCTTGTCAGTTTCCTAAGCAGAGTTGAACTAGATATGGACCGTGTGTAGGAAGCACAGTTCTTTTGTTCTGAGCAAGCTCACTCTTCGAACTCCATAGGAAACGCAGTAGAGTAGAAGAGTGCTCTTTTCTCAAAATCAGAGTGTGTTTCTTGTAAGGCGAGCTAGCGTTTGTTTCACAATCATAAATGGAGTTGAATCACATGCAGTTTCTAGTCCTACGAGCAAGAGTTGTTTTCTGGTAAGAATAGTCACTATTGTGCTCCCATTGCCGTACACAGTGCAAATAGCACTGGCGTCTGTTCCCAGCATGTACAGTGTATTGGACTGAAGAGGATCTACTGTTCTTGTCAGGATCCTAAGCAGAGTTGAACTAGATATGGCCCATGTGTATAGGAAGCACAGTTCTTTTGTACTCAGCAAGCTCACTGTTCTGGCCCTATAGGAAACACAGTAGAGTAGAAGAGTGCTCTTTCCACAAAAGGAGAGTTTGTTTCTTGTAAGGCGAGCTAGCTTTGTTTCCCAGTCCTAAATGGAGTTGAATCACATGCAGTTTCTGGTCCTACGAGCAAGAATTGTTTTGTGGTAAGAAGAGTCACTATTGCGCTCCCATTGTCATACACAGTGCAAATAGCACTGGTGTCTGTTTCCAGCAATACAGTGTATTGGACTGAAGAGGATCTACTATTCTTGTCAGTTTCCTAAACAGAATTGAACTAGATATGGCCCGTGTGTGTAGGAAGCACAGTTCTTTTGTTCTGAGAAAACTCACTGTTCTGGTGCTATAGGAAACACAGTAGAGTAGAAGAGTGCTCTTTCCTCAAAAGCAGAGCGTGTTTCTTGTAAGGCGAGCTAGCGTTTGTTTCCCAGTCCTAATCGGATTGAATCAAATGCAGTTTCTGTTCCTGAGAGCAAGAGTTGTTTTCTGGTAAGAAGAGTCACTATTGTGCTCCCATTGCCGTACACAGTGCAAATAGCACTCGCGTCTGTTCCCAGTAAGTAAAGTGTATTGGACTGAAGAGGAGCTACTGTTCTTGTCAGTCTCCTAAGCAGGGTTGAACTAGATATGGACCGTGTGTGTAGGAAGCACAGTTCTTTTGTTCTGAGCAAGCTCACTGTTTTGGACCTATAGGAAACACAGTAGAGTAGAAGAGTGCTTATATCTAAAAAGCAGAGTGTGTTTCTTGAAAGGCGAGCTAGCGTTTGTTTCCCAGTCCTAAATGGAGTTGAATCAAATGCAGTTTTTGGTCCTACGAGCAAGAGTTGTTTTCTGGTAAGAAGAGTCACTATTGTGCTCCAATTGCCGTACACAGTGCAAATAACACTCGTGTCTCTTCCCAGCAAGTACAGTCTATTGGACTGCAGAGGAGCTACTGTTCTTGTCAGTTTCCTAAGCAGAGATTAACTAGATATGGCCCGTGTGTGTACAAAGCACAGTTCTTTTGTTCTGAGCAAGCTCACTGTTGGAACCCCATAGGAAATACAGTAGAGTAGAAGAGTGCAATTTTCTCAAAAGCAGAGTGTGTTTCTTGTAAGGCGAGCTAGCGTTTGTTTCCCAGTCCTAAATGGAGTTGAAATACACATGCAGTTTCTGTTCCTATGAGCTAGAGTTGTTTTCTGGTAAGAAGAGTCACTATTGTGCTCCATTTGCCATACACAGTGCAAATAGCACTCGCGTCTGTTCCCAGCAAGTACAGTGTATTGGACTGAAGAGGAGCTACTGTTCTTGTCAGTTTTCTAAGCAGGGTTGAACTAGATATGGCCCATGTGTGTAGGAAGCACAGTTCTTTTGTTCTGAGCAAGCTCATTGTTCTGGCCCTATCGGACACAGTAGAGTAGAAGAGTGCTCTTTACTCAAAAGCAGAGTGTGTTTCTTGTAAGGCGAGCTAGCGTTTGTTTCCCTGTCGTAAATGGAGTTGAATCAAATGCAGTTTTTGGTCCTACGAGCAAGAGTTGTTTTCTGGTAAGAAGAGTCACTGTTGCGCTGCCATTGCCATACACAGTGCAAATAGCACTCGCGTCTGTACCCAGTAAGTACAGTGTATTGGACTTAGGAGGAGCTACTGTTCTCGTCAGTTTCCTAAGCAGAGTTGAACTAGATATGGCCCGTTTGTGTAGGAAGCACAGTTCTTTTGTTCTGAGCAATCTCAATGTTCTTGCCCTATAGGAAACATTGTAGAGTAGAACTGTAGAACAGTGCTCTATTCTCAAAAGCAAAGTGTGTTTCTTGTAAGGCGAGCTAGCGATTGTTTCCCAGTCCTAAATTGAGTTGAATCACATGTAGTTTCTGGTCCTACGAGCAAGAGCTTTTTCTGGTAAGAAGAGTCACTATTGCGCTCCCATTTTCACATACAGGGCAAATAGCACTGGTGTCTGTTGCCAGCATGTACAGTGTATTGGACTGAAGAGGATCTAATGTTCTTGTCAGTTTCCTAAGCAGAATTGAACAAGATATGGCCCGTGTTTGTAGGAAACACAGTTCTTTGTTCTGAGCAAGCTAACTGTTCTGGCCCTATAGGAAACACAGTAGAGTAGAAGAGTGCTCTTTTCTCCAAAGCAGAATGTGTTTCTTGTAAGGCGAGCTAGCGTTTGTTTCCCAGTCCTAATTGGAGTTGACTCACATGCAGATTTTGGTCCTACGAGCAAGAGTAGTTTTCTGGTAAGAGGAGACACTATTATGCTCCCATTGCCATACACAGTACAAACAGCACTCGTGTCTGTTCCCAGCATGTACAGTGTATTGGACTGAAAAGGATCTATTGTTCTTGTCATTTTCTTAAGCAGAATTGAACTAGATATGGCCGTGTATGCAGGAAGCACAATTCTTTTGTTCTGAGCAAGCTCTCTGTTCTGGCCCTATAGGAAACACAGTAGAGTAGAAGAGTGCTATTTTCTCAAAAGCAGAGTGTGTTTCTTGTAAGGCGAGCTAGCGTTTGTTTCCCAGTTCTAAATGGAGTTGAATTACATGCAGTTTATGGTCCTACCAGCAAGAGTTGTTTTCTGGTAAGGAAAGTCACTATTGTGCTCCCTTTGCCATACACAGTTCAAATAGCACTCGCGTCTCTTTCCAGCAAGTACAGTGTATTGGACTGAAGAGGAGCTACTGTTCTTGTCAGTTTCCTAAGCAGAGTTGAACTAGATATGGCCCGTGTGTGTGGGAAGCACAGTTCTTTTGTTCTGAGCAAGCTCACTGTACTGGCCCTATAGGAAAAACAGTAGAGTAGAAGAGTGCTCTTTTCTCAAAAGCAGAGTGTGTTTCTTGTAAGGCGAGCTAGCGTTTGTTTCCCAGTCCTAAATGGAGTTGAATCACATGCAGTTTTTGTCCTACTAGCAAGAGTTGTTTTCTGGTAAGGAAAGTCACTATTGCGTTCCCATTGACATACACAGTGCAAATTGCACTCGCGTCTGTTCCCAGCAAGTACAGTGTATTGGACTGAAGAGGAGCTACTGTTCTTTTCAGTTTCCTCAGCAGAGTTGAACTAGATATGGCCCGTGTGTGTAGGAAGCACAGTTCATTTGTTCTGAGCAAGCTCACTGTTCGGACCCCATAGGAAACACAGTAGAGTAGAAGAGTGCTCTTTTTTCAAAAGCAGAGTGTGTTTCTTGTATGGCGAGCTAGCTTTTGTTTCCCAGTCGTAAATGAAGTTGAATCACATGCAGATTCTGGTCCTACTAATAGAGTTGTTTTTTGGTAAGAAGAGTCACTATTGCGCTCCAATTGTCATACACAGCTCAAATAGCACTGGCGTCTGTTCCCAGCATGTACAGTGTATTGGACTGAAGAGGATCTACTGTTCTTGTCAGTTTCCTAAGCAGAATTGAACTAGATACGGCCATGTGTGTAGGAAGCACAGTTCTTTTGTTCTGAGCAAGCTCACTGTTCTGGCCCTATAGGAAACACAGTAGAGTAGAAGAGTGCTCTTTTCTCAAAAGCAGAGTGTGTTTCTTGTAAGGTGAGCTAGCGTTTGTTTCCCACCCCTAAATGGAGTTGAATCACATGCAGTTTTTGGTCATAGGAGCAAGAGTTGTTTTCTGGTAAGGAAAGTCACTATTGTGCTCCCTTTGCCATACACAGCACAAATAGCATTCACGTCTGTTCCCAGCAAGTACAGTGTATTGGACAGAAGAGGAGCTACTGTTCTTGTCAGTTTCCTAAGCAGAGTTGAACTAGATATGGCCCGTGTGTACAGGAAGCACAGTTCTTTTGTTCTGAGCAAGCTCACTGTGCGGACCCCATAGGAAACTCAGTGCTCTTTCTCAAAAGCATAGTGTGTTTCTTGTAAGGCGAGCTGGCGTTTGGTTCCCACTTCTAAATGGAGTTGAATCACATGCAGTTTTTGGTCCTACGCGCAAGAGTTGTTTTCTGTTAAGGAAAGTCACTATTGTGCTCAAATTGCCAAAAACAGTGCAAATAGCACTCGCATCTGTTCCCAGCAAGTACAGTGTATTGGACTGAAGAGGAGCTACTGTTCTTGTCAGTTTCCTAAGCAGAGTTTAACTAGATATGGCCCGTGTTCGTGGGAAGCACAGTTCTTTTGTTCTGAGCAAGCTCACTGTTCGGAAACCATAGGACACATAGTAGAGAAGAAGAGTGCTCTTTTCTCAAAAGCAGAGTGTGTTTCTTGTAAGGCGAGCTAGATTTTGTTCTCCAGTCCTAAATGAATTTGAATCACATGCAGTTTCTGGTCCTACGAGTAGAGTTATTTTTTGGTAAGAAGAGTCACTATTGCACTCCTATTGCCATACACAGTACAAATAGCACTTGCGTCTGTTCCAATCAAGTACAGTGTATTGGACTGAAGAGGAGCTACTGTTCTTGTCAGTTTCCTAAGCAGAGTTGAACTAGATATGGCCCATGTGTATAGGAAGCACAGTTCTTTTGTTCTGAGCAAGCTCACTGTTTGGACCCCATAGGAAACACAGTAGAGTAGAAGAGTGCTCTTTTCTCAAAAGCAGAGTGTGTTTCTTGTAAGGCGAGCTAGCGTTAGTTTCACAATCATAAATGGAGTTGAATCACATGCAGTTTCTAGTCCTACGAGCAAGAGTTGTTTTCTGGTAAGAATAGTCACTATTGTGCTCCCATTGCCGTACACAGTGCAAATAGCACTCGCGTCTGTTCGCAGTAAGTACAGTGTATTGGACTGAAGAGGATCTACTGTTCTTGTCAGTTTCCTAAGCAGAATTGAACTAGATATGGCCCATGTGTATAGGAAGCACAGTTCTTTTGTTCTGAGCAAGCTCACTGTTTGGACCCCATAGAAAACACAGTAGAGTAGAAGAGTGCTCTTTTCTAAAAAGCAGAGTGTGTTTCTTGTAAGACGAGCTAGCGTTTGTTTCCCAGTCCTAAATGGAGTTGAATCACATGCAGTTTCTGGTCCTACGAGCAAGAGATTTTTCTGGTAATAAGAGTAACTGTTGTGCTCCCATTGTCATACACAGGGCAAATAGCACTGGCGTCTGTTCCCAGCATGTACAGTGTATTGGACTGAAGAGGATCTACTGTTCTTGTCAGGATCCTAAGCAGAGTTGAACTAGATATGGCCCATGTGTATAGGAAGCACAGTTCTTTTGTACTCAGCAAGCTCACTGTTCTGGCCCTATAGGAAACACAGTAGAGTAGAAGAGTGCTCTTTCCACAAAAGGAGAGTTTGTTTCTTGTAAGGCGAGCTAGCTTTGTTTCCCAGTCCTAAATGGAGTTGAATCACATGCAGTTTCTGGTCCTACGAGCAAGAATTGTTTTGTGGTAAGAAGAGTCACTATTGCGCTCCCATTGTCATACACAGTGCAAATACTACTGGCGTCTGTTTCCAGCAATACAGTGTATTGGACTGAAGAGGATCTACTATTCTTGTCAGTTTCCTCTTTCCTCAAAAGCAGAGCGTGTTTCTTGTAAGGCGAGCTAGCGTTTGTTTCCCAGTCCTAATTGGATTGAATCAAATGCAGTTTCTGTTCCTGAGAGCAAGAGTTGTTTTCTGGTAAGAAGCGTCACTATTGTGCTCCCATTGCCTTACACAGTGCAAATAGCACTCGCGTCTGTTCCCAGTAAGTACAGTGTATTGGACTGAAGAGGAGCTACTGTTCTCATCAGTTTCCTAAGCAGAGTTGAACTAGATATGGACCGTGTGTGTAGGAAGCACAGTTATTTTGTTCTGAGCAAGCTCACTGTTTTGGACCTATAGGAAACACAGTAGAGTAGAAGAGTGCTTATATCTAAAAAGCAGAGTGTGTTTCTTGAAAGGCGAGCTAGCGTTTGTTTCCCAGTCCTAAATGGAGTTGAATCAAATGCAGTTATTGGTCCTACGAGCAAGAGTTGTTTTCTGGTAAGAAGAGTCACTATTGTGCTCCAATTGCCGTACACAGTGCAAATAACACTCGTGTCTGTTCCCAGCAAGTACAGTGTATTGGAATGAAGAGGAGCTACTGTTCTTGTCAGTTTCCTAAGCAGAGTTGAACTAGATATGACCCGTGTGTGTAGAAAGCACAGTTTTTTTGTTCTGAGCAAGCAGACTGTTTGGACACCATAGGCAACACAGTAGAGTAGATGTGTGCCCTATTCTCAAAAGCAGAGTGTGTTTCTTGTAAGACGAGCTAGCGTTTGTTTCCCAATCCTAAATGGAGTTGAGTCACATGCAGATTCTGGTCCTATGAGCTCGAGTTGTTTTCTGGTAAGAAGTGTCACTATTGCGCTCCCATTGTCATATACAGGGCAAATAGCACTGGCGTCTGTTCCCAGCAAGTACAGTGTATTGGACTGAAGAGGAGCTACTGTTCTTGTCAGTTTCCTAAGCAGAGTTGAACTAGATATGGCCCGTGTGTGTAGGAAGCAGGGTTCTTTTTTTCTGAGCAAGCTCACTGTTTGGACCCCATAGAAAAATACAATAGAGTAGATGTGTGCCCTATTCTCAAAAGCAGAGCGTGTTTCTTGTAAGGCGAGCGAGCGTTTGTTTCCCAGTCCTAAGTGGATTGAATCAAATGCAGTTTCTGGTCCTAAGAGCAAGAGTTGTTTTCTGGTAAGAAGAGTCACTATTGTGCTCCCAGTGCCGTACACAGTGCAAATAGCACTCGCGTCTGTTCTCAGTAAGTACAGTGTATTGGACTTAAGAGGAGCTACTGTTCTTGTCAGTTTCCTAAGCAGAGTTGAACTAGATATGGACCGTGTGTAGGAAGCACAGTTCTTTTGTTCTGAGCAAGCTCACTCTTCGAACTCCATAGGAAACGCAGTAGAGTAGAAGAGTGCTCTTTTCTCAAAATCAGAGTGTGTTTCTTGTAAGGCGAGCTAGCGTTTGTTTCACAATCATAAATGGAGTTGAATCACATGCAGTTTCTAGTCCTACGAGCAAGAGTTGTTTTCTGGTAAGAATAGTCACTATTGTGCTCCCATTGCCGTACACAGTGCAAATAGCACTGGCGTCTGTTCCCAGCATGTACAGTGTATTGGACTGAAGAGGATCTACTGTTCTTGTCAGGATCCTAAGCAGAGTTGAACTAGATATGGCCCATGTGTATAGGAAGCACAGTTCTTTTGTACTCAGCAAGCTCACTGTTCTGGCCCTATAGGAAACACAGTAGAGTAGAAGAGTGCTCTTTCCACAAAAGGAGAGTTTGTTTCTTGTAAGGCGAGCTAGCTTTGTTTCCCAGTCCTAAATGGAGTTGAATCACATGCAGTTTCTGGTCCTACGAGCAAGAATTGTTTTGTGGTAAGAAGAGTCACTATTGCGCTCCCATTGTCATACACAGTGCAAATAGCACTGGTGTCTGTTTCCAGCAATACAGTGTATTGGACTGAAGAGGATCTACTATTCTTGTCAGTTTCCTAAACAGAATTGAACTAGATATGGCCCGTGTGTGTAGGAAGCACAGTTCTTTTGTTCTGAGAAAACTCACTGTTCTGGTGCTATAGGAAACACAGTAGAGTAGAAGAGTGCTCTTTCCTCAAAAGCAGAGCGTGTTTCTTGTAAGGCGAGCTAGCGTTTGTTTCCCAGTCCTAATTGGATTGAATCAAATGCAGTTTCTGTTCCTGAGAGCAAGAGTTGTTTTCTGGTAAGAAGCGTCACTATTGTGCTCCCATTGCCTTACACAGTGCAAATAGCACTCGCGTCTGTTCCCAGTAAGTACAGTGTATTGGACTGAAGAGGAGCTACTGTTCTCATCAGTTTCCTAAGCAGAGTTGAACTAGATATGGACCGTGTGTGTAGGAAGCACAGTTATTTTGTTCTGAGCAAGCTCACTGTTTTGGACCTATAGGAAACACAGTAGAGTAGAAGAGTGCTTATATCTAAAAAGCAGAGTGTGTTTCTTGAAAGGCGAGCTAGCGTTTGTTTCCCAGTCCTAAATGGAGTTGAATCAAATGCAGTTATTGGTCCTACGAGCAAGAGTTGTTTTCTGGTAAGAAGAGTCACTATTGTGCTCCAATTGCCGTACACAGTGCAAATAACACTCGTGTCTGTTCCCAGCAAGTACAGTGTATTGGAATGAAGAGGAGCTACTGTTCTTGTCAGTTTCCTAAGCAGAGTTGAACTAGATATGACCCGTGTGTGTAGAAAGCACAGTTTTTTTGTTCTGAGCAAGCAGACTGTTTGGACACCATAGGCAACACAGTAGAGTAGATGTGTGCCCTATTCTCAAAAGCAGAGTGTGTTTCTTGTAAGACGAGCTAGCGTTTGTTTCCCAATCCTAAATGGAGTTGAGTCACATGCAGATTCTGGTCCTATGAGCTCGAGTTGTTTTCTGGTAAGAAGTGTCACTATTGCGCTCCCATTGTCATATACAGGGCAAATAGCACTGGCGTCTGTTCCCAGCAAGTACAGTGTATTGGACTGAAGAGGAGCTACTGTTCTTGTCAGTTTCCTAAGCAGAGTTGAACTAGATATGGCCCGTGTGTGTAGGAAGCAGGGTTCTTTTTTTCTGAGCAAGCTCACTGTTTGGACCCCATAGAAAAATACAATAGAGTAGATGTGTGCCCTATTCTCAAAAGCAGAGCGTGTTTCTTGTAAGGCGAGCGAGCGTTTGTTTCCCAGTCCTAAGTGGATTGAATCAAATGCAGTTTCTGGTCCTAAGAGCAAGAGTTGTTTTCTGGTAAGAAGAGTCACTATTGTGCTCCCAGTGCCGTACACAGTGCAAATAGCACTCGCGTCTGTTCTCAGTAAGTACAGTGTATTGGACTTAAGAGGAGCTACTGTTCTTGTCAGTTTCCTAAGCAGAGTTGAACTAGATATGGACCGTGTGTAGGAAGCACAGTTCTTTTGTTCTGAGCAAGCTCACTCTTCGAACTCCATAGGAAACGCAGTAGAGTAGAAGAGTGCTCTTTTCTCAAAATCAGAGTGTGTTTCTTGTAAGGCGAGCTAGCGTTTGTTTCACAATCATAAATGGAGTTGAATCACATGCAGTTTCTAGTCCTACGAGCAAGAGTTGTTTTCTGGTAAGAATAGTCACTATTGTGCTCCCATTGCCGTACACAGTGCAAATAGCACTGGCATCTGTTCCCAGCATGTACAGTGTATTGGACTGAAGAGGATCTACTGTTCTTGTCAGGATCCTAAGCAGAGTTGAACTAGATATGGCCCATGTGTATAGGAAGCACAGTTCTTTTGTACTCAGCAAGCTCACTGTTCTGGCCCTATAGGAAACACAGTAGAGTAGAAGAGTGCTCTTTCCACAAAAGGAGAGTTTGTTTCTTGTAAGGCGAGCTAGCTTTGTTTCCCAGTCCTAAATGGAGTTGAATCACATGCAGTTTCTGGTCCTACGAGCAAGAATTGTTTTGTGGTAAGAAGAGTCACTATTGCGCTCCCATTGTCATACACAGTGCAAATAGCACTGGTGTCTGTTTCCAGCAATACAGTGTATTGGACTGAAGAGGATCTACTATTCTTGTCAGTTTCCTAAACAGAATTGAACTAGATATGGCCCGTGTGTGTAGGAAGCACAGTTCTTTTGTTCTGAGAAAACTCACTGTTCTGGTGCTATAGGAAACACAGTAGAGTAGAAGAGTGCTCTTTCCTCAAAAGCAGAGCGTGTTTCTTGTAAGGCGAGCTAGCGTTTGTTTCCCAGTCCTAATTGGATTGAATCAAATGCAGTTTCTGTTCCTGAGAGCAAGAGTTGTTTTCTGGTAAGAAGAGTCACTATTGTGCTCCCATTGCCGTACACAGTGCAAATAGCACTCGCGTCTGTTCCCAGTAAGTAAAGTGTATTGGACTGAAGAGGAGCTACTGTTCTTGTCAGTCTCCTAAGCAGGGTTGAACTAGATATGGACCGTGTGTGTAGGAAGCACAGTTCTTTTGTTCTGAGCAAGCTCACTGTTTTGGACCTATAGGAAACACAGTAGAGTAGAAGAGTGCTTATATCTAAAAAGCAGAGTGTGTTTCTTGAAAGGCGAGCTAGCGTTTGTTTCCCAGTCCTAAATGGAGTTGAATCAAATGCAGTTTTTGGTCCTACGAGCAAGAGTTGTTTTCTGGTAAGAAGAGTCACTATTGTGCTCCAATTGCCGTACACAGTGCAAATAACACTCGTGTCTGTTCCCAGCAATTACAGTGTATTGGAATGAAGAGGAGCTACTGTTCTTGTCAGTTTCCTAAGCAGAGTTGAACTAGATATGACCCGTGTGTGTAGAAAGCACAGTTTTTTTGTTCTGAGCAAGCAGACTGTTTGGACCCCATAGGCAACACAGTAGAGTAGATGTGTGCCCTATTCTCAAAAGCAGAGTGTGTTTCTTGTAAGATGAGCTAGCGTTTGTTTCCCAATCCTAAATGGAGTTGAGTCACATGCAGATTCTGGTCCTATGAGCTAGAGTTGTTTTCTGGTAAGAAGTGTCACTATTGCGCTCCCATTGTCATATACAGGGCAAATAGCACTGGCGTCTGTTCCCAGCAAGTACAGTGTATTGGACTGAAGAGGAGCTACTGTTCTTGTCAGTTTCCTAAGCAGAGTTGAACTAGATATGGCCCGTGTGTGTAGGAAGCAGGGTTCTTTTTTTCTGAGCAAGCTCACTGTTTGGACCCCATAGAAAAATACAATAGAGTAGATGTGTACCCTATTCTCAAAAGCAGAGCGTGTTTCTTGTAAGGCGAGCGAGCGTTTGTTTCCCAGTCCTTAGTGGATTGAATCAAATGCAGTTTCTGGTCCTAAGAGCAAGAGTTGTTTTCTGGTAAGAAGAGTCACTATTGTGCTCCCAGTGCCGTACACAGTGCAAATAGCACTCGCGTCTGTTCTCAGTAAGTACAGTGTATTGGACTTAAGAGGAGCTACTGTTCTTGTCAGTTTCCTAAGCAGAGTTGAACTAGATATGGACCGTGTGTAGGAAGCACAGTTCTTTTGTTCTGAGCAAGCTCACTCTTCGAACTCCATAGGAAACACAGTAGAGTAGAAGAGTGCTCTTTTCTCAAAATCAGAGTGTGTTTCTTGTAAGGCAAGCTAGCGTTTGTTTCACAATCATAAATGGAGTTGAATCACATGCAGTTTCTAGTCCTACGAGCAAGAGTTGTTTTCTGGTAAGAATAGTCACTATTGTGCTCCCATTGCCGTACACAGTGCAAATAGCACTGCCGTCTGTTCCCAGCATGTACAGTGTATTGGACTGAAGAGGATCTACTGTTCTTGTCAGGATCCTAAGCAGAGTTGAACTAGATATGGCCCATGTGTATAGGAAGCACAGTTCTTTTGTACTCAGCAAGCTCACTGTTCTGGCCCTATAGGAAACACAGTAGAGTAGAAGAGTGCTCTTTCCACAAAAGGAGAGTTTGTTTCTTGTAAGGCGAGCTAGCTTTGTTTCCCAGTCCTAAATGGAGTTGAATCACATGCAGTTTCTGGTCCTACGAGCAAGAATTGTTTTGTGGTAAGAAGAGTCACTATTGCGCTCCCATTGTCTTACACAGTGCAAATAGCACTGGTGTCTGTTTCCAGCAATACAGTGTATTGGACTGAAGAGGATCTACTATTCTTGTCAGTTTCCTAAACAGATTTGAACTAGATATGGCCCGTGTGTGTAGGAAGCACAGTTCTTTTGTTCTGAGAAAACTCACTGTTCTGGTGCTATAGGAAACACAGTAGAGTAGAAGAGTGCTCTTTCCTCAAAAGCAGAGCGTGTTTCTTGTAAGGCGAGCTAGCGTTTGTTTCCCAGTCCTAATTGGATTGAATCAAATGCAGTTTCTGTTCCTGAGAGCAAGAGTTGTTTTCTGGTAAGAAGAGTCACTATTGTGCTCCCATTGCCGTACACAGTGCAAATAGCACTCGCGTCTGTTCCCAGTAAGTACAGTGTATTGGACTGAAGAGGAGCTACTGTTCTCGTCAGTGTCCTAAGCAGAGTTGAACTAGATATGGACCGTGTGTGTAGGAAGCACAGTTCTTTTGTTCTGAGCAAGCTCACTGTTTTGGACCTATAGGAAACACAGTAGAGTAGAAGAGTGCTTATATCTAAAAAGCAGAGTGTGTTTCTTGAAAGGCGAGCTAGCGTTTGTTTCCCAGTCCTAAATGGAGTTGAATCAAATGCAGTTTTTGGTCCTACGAGCAAGAGTTGTTTTCTGGTAAGAAGAGTCACTATTGTGCTCCAATTGCCGTACACAGTGCAAATAACACTCGTGTCTGTTCCCAGCAATTACAGTGTATTGGAATGAAGAGGAGCTACTGTTCTTGTCAGTTTCCTAAGCAGAGTTGAACTAGATATGACCCGTGTGTGTAGAAAGCACAGTTTTTTTGTTCTGAGCAAGCAGACTGTTTGGACCCCATAGGCAACACAGTAGAGTAGATGTGTGCCCTATTCTCAAAAGCAGAGTGTGTTTCTTGTAAGACGAGCTAGCGTTTGTTTCCCAATCCTAAATGGAGTTGAGTCACATGCAGATTCTGGTCCTATGAGCTAGAGTTGTTTTCTGGTAAGAAGTGTCACTATTGCGCTCCCATTGTCATATACAGGGCAAATAGCACTGGCGTCTGTTCCCAGCAAGTACAGTGTATTGGACTGAAGAGGAGCTACTGTTCTTGTCAGTTTCCTAAGCAGAGTTGAACTAGATATGGCACGTGTGTGTAGGAAGCAGGGTTCTTTTTTTCTGAGCAAGCTTACTGTTTGGACCCCATAGAAAAATACAATAGAGTAGATGTGTGCCCTATTCTCAAAAGCAGAGCGTGTTTCTTGTAAGGCGAGCGAGCGTTTGTTTCCCAGTCCTTAGTGGATTGAATCAAATGCAGTTTCTGGTCCTAAGAGCAAGAGTTGTTTTCTGGTAAGAAGAGTCACTATTGTGCTCCCAGTGCTGTACACAGTGCAAATAGCACTCGCGTCTGTTCTCAGTAAGTACAGTGTATTGGACTGAAGAGGAGCTACTGTTCTTGTCAATTTCCTAAGCAGAGTTGAACTAGATATGGACCGTGTGTAGGAAGCACAGTTCTTTTGTTCTGAGCAAGCTCACTCTTCGAACTCCATAGGAAACACAGTAGAGTAGAGAGTGCTCTTTTCTCAAAATCAGAGTGTGTTTCTTGTAAGGCAAGCTAGCATTTGTTTCCCAGTCCTAAATGGAGTTAAATCAAATGCAGTTTTTGGTCCTACGAGCAGGAGTTGTTTTCTGGTAAGAAGAGTCACTATTGTGCTCCCATTGCCACACACATTACAAATAGCACTCGCGTCTGTTCCCAGCAAATACAGTCTATGGGACTGCAGAGGAGCTACTGTTCTTGTCAGTTTCCTAAGCAGAGATGAACTAGATATGGCTTGTGTGTGTAAAAAGCACATTTTTTTTGTTCTGAGCAAGCTCACTGTTGTAACCCCATAGGAAATAAAGTAGAGTAGAAGAGTGCACTTTTCTCAAAAGCAGAGTGTGTTTCTTGTAAGGCGAGCTAGCATTTGTTTCCCAGTCCTAAATGGAGCTGAAATACACATGCAGATTCTGTTCCTATGAGCTAGAGTTGTTTTCGGGTAAGAAGAGTCGCTATTGCGCTCCCATTGTCATACACAGAGCAAATAGCACTGGCGTCTGTTCTCAGCATGTACAGTGTATTGGACTGAAGAGGATCTACTGTTCTTGTGGGGTTCCTAAGCAGAGTTGAACTAGATATGGCCCATGTGTGTAGGAAGCACAGTTCTTTGTACTCAGCAAGCTCACTGTTCTGGCCCTATAGGAAACACAGTAGAGTAGAAGAGTGCTCTTTCCTCAAAAGCAGAGTGTGTTTCTTGTAAGGCGATCTAGCGTTTGTTTCCCAGTCCTAAATGGAGTTGAATCACATGCAGGTTCTGGTCCTACAAACAAGAGTTGTTTTCTGGTAAGAAGAGTCACTATTGCGCTCCCATTGCCATATGCAGTACAAATAACACTCGTGTCTGTTTCCAGCAAGTACAGTGTATTGGTCTGAGGAGGAGCTACTGTTCTTGTCAGTTTCCAAAGCAGAGTTGAACTAGATATGGCCCGTGTGTGTAGGAAGAACGGTTCTTTTTTTCTGAGCAAGCTCACTGTTTGGACCCCATAGAAAACACAGTAGAGTAGACGTGTGCCCTATTCTCAAAAGCAGAGCTTGTTTCTTGAAAGGCGAGCGAGCGTTTGTTTCCCTGTCCTTAGTGGATTGAATCAAATGCAGTTTCTGGTGCTAAGAGCAAGAGTTGTTTTCTGGTAAAAAGAGTCACTATTGTGCTCCCATTTCCACACACAGTACAAATAGCACTCTCGTCTGTTCCCAGCAAGTACAGTCTATTGGACTGCAGAGGAGCTACTGTTCTTGTCAGTTTCCTAAGCAGAGATTAACTAGATATGGCCCGTGTGTGTACAAAGCACAGTTCTTTTGTTCTGAGCAAGCTCACTGTTGGAACCCCATAGGAAATACAGTAGAGTAGAAGAGTGCAATTTTCTCAAAAGCAGAGTGTGTTTCTTGTAAGGCGAGATAGCGTTTGTTTCCCAGTCCTAAATGGAGTTGAAATACACATGCAGTTTCTGTTCCTATGAGCTAGAGTTGTTTTCTGGTAAGAAGAGTCACTATTGTGCTCCATTTGCCGTACACAGTGCAAATAGCACTCGCGTCTCTTCCCAGCAAGTACAGTGTATTGGACTGAAGAGGAGCTACTGTTCTTGTCAGTTTTCCAAGCAGGGTTGAACTAGATATGGCCCATGTGTGTAGGAAGCACAGTTCTTTTGTTCTGAGCAAGCTCACTCTTCTGGCCCTATAGGACACAATAGAGTAGAAGATTGCTCTTTACTCAAAAGCAGAGTGTGTTTCTTGTAAGGCGAGCTAGCGTTTGTTTCCCAGTCCTAAATGGAGTTGAATCAAATGCAGTTTTTGGTCCTACGAGCAAGAGTTGTTTTCTGGTAAGAAGAGTCACTGTTGCGTTGCCATTGCCATACACAGTGCAAATAGAACTCGTGTCTGTACCCAGTAAGTACAGTGTATTGGACTTAAGAGGAGCTACTGTTCTCGTCAGTTTCCTAAGCAGAGTTGAACTAGATATGGCCCGTTTGTGTAGGAAGCACAGTTCTTTTGTTCTGAGCAAGCTCAATGTTCTTGCCCTATAGGAAACATAGTAGAGTAGAACAGTGCTCTATTCTCAAAAGCAAAGTGTGTTTCTTGTAAGGCGAGCTAGCGATTGTTTCCCAGTCCTAAATTGAGTTGAATCACATGTAGTTTCTGGTCCTACGAGCAAGAGCTTTTTCTGGTAAGAAGAGTCACTATTGCGCTCTTATTGTCATACACAGGGCAAATAGCACTGGTGTCTCTTCCCAGCATGTACAGTGTATTGGACTGAAGAGGATCTACTGTTCTGGTCAGATTCCTAAGCAGAGTTGAACTAGATATGGCCCATGTGTGTAGGAAGCACAGTTCTTTGTACTCAGCAAGCTCACTGTTCTGGCCCTATAGGAAACACAGTAGGGTAGAAGAGTGCTCTTTCCTCAAAAGCAGAGTGTGATTCTTGTAAGGCGATCTAGCGTTTGTTTCCCAGTCCTAAATGGAGTTGAATCACATGCAGTTTCAGGTCCTACGAGCAAGAGTTGTTTTCTGGTAAGGAAAGTCACTATTGCGCTCCCATTGCCATACACAGTACAAATAGTACTCGCGTCTGTTCCCTCCAAGTATAGTGTATTGGACTGAAGAGGAGCTAATGTTCTTGTCAGTTTCCTAAGCAGAGTTGAACTAGATATGGCCCGTGTGTGTAGGAAGCACAGTTCTTTTGTTCTGAGCATGCTCACTGTTCTCGCCCTATAGGAAACACTGTAGAGTAGAAGAGTGCTATATTCTCAAAAGCAGAGTGTGTTTCTTGGAAGGCAAGCTAGCGATTGTTTCCCAGTCCTATATTGAGTTGACTCACATGTAGTTTCTGGTCCTAGGAGCAAGAGTTTTTTCTGGTAAGAAGAGTCACTATTGTGCTCCTATTGTGATACACAGCGCAAAGAGCACTGGTGTCTCTTCCCAGCATGTACAGTGTATTGGACTGAAGAGGATCTACTGTTCTTGTCAGGTTCCTAAGCAGAGTTGAAATAGATATGGCCCATGTGTGTAGGAAGCACAGTTCTTTTGTACTCAGCAAGCTCACTATTCTGACCCTATAGGAAACACAGTAGAGTAGAAGAGTGCTCTTTCCTCAAAAGCAGAGTGTGTTTCTTGTAAGGCGAGCTAGCGTTTGTTTCCCAGTCCTAAATGAAGTTGAATGAAATGCAGTTTCTGGTCCTACGAGCAAGAGTTGTTTTCTGGTGAGGAAAGTAACTATTGTGCTCCCATTGCCATACACAGTGCAAATAGCACTCACGTCTGTTCCCAGCAAGTACAGTGTATTGGACAGAAGAGGAGCTACAGTTCTGTCAGTTTCCTAAGCAGAGTTGAACTAGATATGACCCGTGTGTGTAGGAAGCACAGTTCTTTTGTTCTGAGCAAGCTCACTGTTTGGACCCCATAGGAAACACAGTAGAGTAGATGTGTGCCCTATTCTCAAAAGCAGAGTGTGTTTCTTGTAAGGCGAGCAAGCATTTGTTTCCCTATCCTAAATGGAGTTGAATCACATGCAGGTTCTGGTCCTACAAACAAGAGTTGTTTTCTGGTAAGAAGAGTCACTATTGCGCTCCCATTGCCATACGCAGTACAAATAGCACTCGCGTCTGTTTCCAGCAAGTACAGTGTATTGGTCTGAAGAGGAGCTACTGTTCTTGTCAGTTTCCTAAGGAGAGTTGAACTCGATATGGACCATGTGTAGGAAGCACAGTTCTTTTGTTCTGAGCAAGCTCACTGTTGGAACCCCATAGGAAATACAGTAGAGTAGAAGAGTGCAATTTTCTCAAAAGCAGAGTGTGTTTCTTGTAAGGCGAGCTAGCGTTTGTTTCCCAGTCCTAAATGGAGTTGAAATACACATGCAGTTTCTGTTCCTATGAGCTAGAGTTGTTTTCTGGTAAGAAGAGTCACTATTGTGCTCCATTTGCCGTACACAGTGCAAATAGCACTCGCGTCTCTTCCCAGCAAGTACAGTGTATTGGACTGAAGAGGAGCTACTGTTCTTGTCAGTTTTCCAAGCAGGGTTGAACTAGATATGGCCCATGTGTGTAGGAAGCACAGTTCTTTTGTTCTGAGCAAGCTCACTCTTCTGGCCCTATAGGACACAATAGAGTAGAAGATTGCTCTTTACTCAAAAGCAGAGTGTGTTTCTTGTAAGGCGAGCTAGCGTTTGTTTCCCAGTCCTAAATGGAGTTGAATCAAATGCAGTTTTTGGTCCTACGAGCAAGAGTTGTTTTCTGGTAAGAAGAGTCACTGTTGCGTTGCCATTGCCATACACAGTGCAAATAGAACTCGCGTCTGTACCCAGTAAGTACAGTGTATTGGACTTAAGAGGAGCTACTGTTCTCGTCAGTTTCCTAAGCAGAGTTGAACTAGATATGGCCCGTTTGTGTAGGAAGCACAGTTCTTTTGTTCTGAGCAAGCTCAATGTTCTTGCCCTATAGGAAACATAGTAGAGTAGAACAGTGCTCTATTCTCAAAAGCAAAGTGTGTTTCTTGTAAGGCGAGCTAGCAATTGTTTCCCAGTCCTAAATTGAGTTGAATCACATGTAGTTTCTGGTCCTACGAGCAAGAGCTTTTTCTGGTAAGAAGAGTCACTATTGCGCTCTTATTGTCATACACAGGGCAAATAGCACTGGTGTCTCTTCCCAGCATGTACAGTGTATTGGACTGAAGAGGATCTACTGTTCTGGTCAGATTCCTAAGCAGAGTTGAACTAGATATGGCCCATGTGTGTAGGAAGCACAGTTCTTTGTACTCAGCAAGCTCACTGTTCTGGCCCTATAGGAAACACAGTAGGGTAGAAGAGTGCTCTTTCCTCAAAAGCAGAGTGTGATTCTTGTAAGGCGATCTAGCGTTTGTTTCCCAGTCCTAAATGGAGTTGAATCACATGCAGTTTCAGGTCCTACGAGCAAGAGTTGTTTTCTGGTAAGGAAAGTCACTATTGCGCTCCCATTGCCATACACAGTACAAATAGTACTCGCGTCTGTTCCCTCCAAGTATAGTGTATTGGACTGAAGAGGAGCTAATTTCTTGTCAGTTTCCTAAGCAGAGTTGAACTAGATATGGCCCGTGTGTGTAGGAAGCACAGTTCTTTTGTTCTGAGCATGCTCACTGTTCTCGCCCTATAGGAAACACTGTAGAGTAGAAGAGTGCTATATTCTCAAAAGCAGAGTGTGTTTCTTGGAAGGCAAGCTAGCGATTGTTTCCCAGTCCTATATTGAGTTGACTCACATGTAGTTTCTGGTCCTAGGAGCAAGAGTTTTTTCTGGTAAGAAGAGTCACTATTGTGCTCCTATTGTGATACACAGCGCAAAGAGCACTGGTGTCTCTTCCCAGCATGTACAGTGTATTGGACTGAAGAGGATCTACTGTTCTTGTCAGGTTCCTAAGCAGAGTTGAAATAGATATGGCCCATGTGTGTAGGAAGCACAGTTCTTTTGTACTCAGCAAGCTCACTATTCTGACCCTATAGGAAACACAGTAGAGTAGAAGAGTGCTCTTTCCTCAAAAGCAGAGTGTGTTTCTTGTAAGGCGAGCTAGCGTTTGTTTCCCAGTCCTAAATGAAGTTGAATGAAATGCAGTTTCTGGTCCTACGAGCAAGAGTTGTTTTCTGGTGAGGAAAGTAACTATTGTGCTCCCATTGCCATACACAGTGCAAATAGCACTCACGTCTGTTCCCAGCAAGTACAGTGTATTGGACAGAAGAGGAGCTACAGTTCTGTCAGTTTCCTAAGCAGAGTTGAACTAGATATGACCCGTGTGTGTAGGAAGCACAGTTCTTTTGTTCTGAGCAAGCTCACTGTTTGGACCCCATAGGAAACACAGTAGAGTAGATGTGTGCCCTATTCTCAAAAGCAGAGTGTGTTTCTTGTAAGGCGAGCAAGCATTTGTTTCCCTATCCTAAATGGAGTTGAATCACATGCAGGTTCTGGTCCTACAAACAAGAGTTGTTTTCTGGTAAGAAGAGTCACTATTGCGCTCCCATTGCCATACGCAGTACAAATAGCACTCGCGTCTGTTTCCAGCAAGTACAGTGTATTGGTCTGAAGAGGAGCTACTGTTCTTGTCAGTTTCCTAAGGAGAGTTGAACTCGATATGGACCATGTGTAGGAAGCACAGTTCTTTTGTTCTGAGCAAGCTCACTGTTGGAACCCCATAGGAAACACAGCAGAGTAGAGGAGTGCTCTTTTGTCAAAATCAGAGTGTGTTTCTTGTAAGGCGAGCTAGCGTTTGTTTCCCAGTCCTAAATGGAGTTGAATGAAATGCAGTTTCTGGTCCTACGAGCAAGAGTTGTTTTCTGGTAAGAAGAGTCACTATTGCGCTCCCATTGCCAAACACAGTACAAATAGCACTCGTGTCTGTTCCCAACAAGTACAGTCTATTGGACTGCAGAGGAGCTACTGTTCTTGTCAGTTTCCTAAGCAGAGATAAACTAGATATGGCCCGTGTGTGTACAAAGCACAGTTCTTTTTTCTTCTGAGCAAACTCACTGTTGGAACCCCATAGGAAACACAGTAGAGTATAAGAGTGCAATTTTCTCAAAAGCAGAGTGTGTTTCTTGTAAGGCGAGCTAGCGTTTGTTTCCCAATCCTAAATGGAGTTGAAATACACATGCAGTTTCTTGTCTTATGAGCTAGAGTTGTTTTCTGGTAAGAAGAGTCACTATTGCGCTTCATTTTCCGTACACAGTGCAAATAGCACTCGTGTCTGTTCCCAGCAAGTATAGTGTATTGGACTGAAGAGGAGCTACTCTTCTTGTCAGTTTTCTAAGCAGGGTTGAACTAGATATGGACCTTGTGTGTAGGAAGCACAGTTCTTTTGTTCTGAACAAGCTCACTGTTCTGGCCCTATAGGAAACACAGTAGAGTAGAAGAGTGCTCTTTTCTCAAAACCAGACTGTGTTTCTTGTAAGGTGAGCTAGCGTTTGTTTCCCAGTCCTAAATGGAGTTGAATCAAATGCAGTTTTTGGTCATACGAGCAAGAGTTGTTTTCTGGTAAGAAGAGTCACTATTGTGCTCCCATTGTCATACACAGTGCAAATAGCACTGGTGTCTGTTCCCAGCAAGTACAGTGTATTGGACTGAAGAGGAGCTACTGTTCTCGTCAGTTTCCTAAGCAGAGTTGAACTAGATATGGCCCGTTTGTGTAGGAAGCACAGTTCTTTTGTTCTGAGCAAGCTCACTGTTCTCGCCCTATAGGAAACACTGTAGAGTAGAAGAGTGCTCTATTCCCAAAAGCAGAGTGTGTTTCTTGTAAAGCGAGATAGCGATTGTTTCCCAGTCCTAATATGAGTTGAATCACATGTAGTTTCTAGTCCTACGAGCAAGAGTTTTTTTCTGGTAAGAAGAGTCATTATTGCGCTCCTATTGTCATACACAGGGCAAATAGCACTGGTGTCTCTTCCCAGCATGTACAGTGTATTGGACTGAAGAGGAGCTACTGTTGTTGTCAAGTTCCTAAGCAGAGTTGAACTAGATATGGCCCATGTGTGTAGGAAGCACAGTTCTTTGTACTCAGCAAGCTCACTGTTCTGGCCCTATAGGAAACACATTAGAGTAGAAGGGTGCTCTTTCCTCAAAAGCAGAGTGTGTTTCTTGTAAGGCGAGCTAGTGTTTGTTTCCCAGTCCTAAATGGAGTTGAATCACATGCAGTTTCAGGTCCTACGAGCAAGAGTTGTTTTCTGGTAAGGAAAGTCACTATTGCGCTCCCATTGCCATACACAGTGCAAATAGCACTCGCGTCTGTTCCCAGCAAGTACAGTGTATTGGACAGAAGAGGAGCTACTGTTCTTGTCAGTTTCCTAAGCAGAGTTGAAGTAGATATGTCCCGTGTGTGTGAAGCACAGTTCTTTTGTTCTGAGCAAGCTCAATTTTCGGGCCCCATAGCAAACACAGTAGAGTAGAAGAGTGAGAAGAGTGCTCTTTTCTCAAAAGCAGAGTGTGTTTCTTGTAAGGCTAGCTAGTGTTTGTTTCCCAGTCAGAGACAGATTTGAATCTCATGAGTTTCTGGTCCTAAGAGAAAGAGTTGTTTTCTGGTAAGAGGAGTCAATATTTCGCTCCCATTGCCATACACAGTGCAAATAGGACTCGCGTCTGCGACCTGCAAGTACAGTGTATTGGACTGAAGAGGATCTACTGTACTTGTCAGTTTCCTAAGCAGAGTTGAACTAGATATGGCCCGTGTGTGTAGGAAGCACAGTTCTTTTGTTCTGAGCAAGCTCCCTGTTCTGGCCCTATAGGAAACACAGAAGAGTAGAAGAGTGCTCTTTTTTCAGAAGCAGAGTGTGTTTCTTGTAAGGCGAGCTAGCATTTGTTTCCCAGTCCTAAATGGAGTTGAATCACATGCAGTTTCTGGTCCTACAAGCAAGAGTTGTTTTCTGGTAAGAAGAGTCACTATTGTGCTACCATTGCCATACACAGTGCAAATAGCACTCGCGTCTGTTCCCAGCAAGTACAGTGTATTGGACAGAAGAGGAGCTACTGTTCTTGTCAGTTTCCTAAGCAGAGTTGAAGTAGATATGTCCCGTGTGTGTGAAGCACAGTTCTTTTGTTCTGAGCAAGCTCAATTTTCGGACCCCATAGCAAACACAGTAGAGTAGAAGAGTGAGAAGAGTGCTCTTTTCTCAAAAGCAGAGTGTGTTTCTTGTAAGGCTAGCTAGTGTTTGTTTCCCAGTCTTAAATGGAGTTGAATCACATGCAGTTTTTGGTCCTATGAGCAAGGGATGTTTTCTGGTAAGGAAAGTCACTATTGTGCTCCCTTTGCCATAAACAGTGCAAATAGCACTCACGTCTGTTCCCAGCAAGTACTGTGTATTGGACTGAAGAGGAGGTACTGTTCTTGTCAGTTTCCTAAGCAGAGTTGAACGAGATATGGCCCGTGTGTGTAGGAAGCACAGTTCTTTTGTTCTGAGCAAGCTCACTGTTCTGGTCCTATAGGAAACACAGTAGAGTAGAAGAGTGCTCTTTTCTCAGAAGCAGAGTGTGTTTCTTGTAAGGTGAGCTAGCGTTTGCTTCCCAGTCCTAAATGGAGTTGAATTACATGCAGTTCCTTGTCCTATGAGCATGAGTTGTTTTCTGGTAACAAGAGTCACTATTGTGCTCATTTTGCCATACACAGTGCAAACAACACTCGCTACTGTTCTTTGCAAGTACAGTGTATTTGACAGAAGAGGAGCTACTGTTCTTGTCAGTTTCCTAAGCAGAGTTGAACTAGATATGGCCCGTGTGTGTAGGAAGCACAGTTCTTTTGTTCTGAGCAAGCTCACTGTTCGGACCCCATAGGAAAAACAGTAGAGTAGAAGAGTGCTCTTTTCTCAAAAGCAGAGTGTGTTTCTTGTAAGGCGAGCTAGCTTTTGTTTCCCAGTCCTAAATGGAGTTGAATCACATGCAGTTTCTGGTCCTACAAGCAAGAGTTGTTTTCTGGTAAGAAGAGTCACTATTGTGCTCCCTTTGCCATACACAGGGCAAATAGCACTGGCGTCTGTTCCCAGCATGTAAAGTGTATTGGACTGAAGATGATCTACTGTTCTTGTCAGTTTCCTAAGCAGAGTTGAACTAGATATGGCCCGTGTGTGTAGGAAGCACAGTTCTTTTGTTCTGAGCAAGCTCACTGTTCTGACCCCATAGTAAACACAGTAGAATAGAAGAGTGCTCTTTTCTCAAAAGCAGAGTGTGTTTCTTGTAAGGCGAGCTAGCGTTTGTTTCCCAGTTCAAAATCGAGTTGAATCACATGCAGTTTCTGGTCCTATGAGCAAGAGTTGTTTTCTGGTAAGAAGAGTCACTATTGTGCTCCCTTTGCCATACACAGGGCAAATAGCACTAGCGTCTCTTCCCAGCAAGTACAGTGTATTGGACTGAAGAGGATCTACTGTCCTTGTCAGTTTCCTAAGCAGAGTTGAACTAGATATGGCCCGTGTGTGTAGGAAGCACAGTTCTTTTGTTCTGAGCAAGCTCACTGTTCTGGCCCTATAGGAAACACAGAAGACTAGAAGAGTGCTCTCTTCTCAGAAGCAGAGTTTGTTTCTTATAAGGCGAGCTAGCGTTTGTCTCCCAGTACTAAATGGAGTTGAATCCCATGCAGTTTCTTGTCCTATGAGCAAGAGTTGTTTTCTGGTAAGAAGAGTCACTATTGCGCTCCTATTGCCATACTAAGTGCAAACAACACTCGCTACTGTTCTTTGCAAGTACAGTGTATTTGACAGAAGAGGAGCTACTGTTCTTGTCAGTTTCCTAAGCAGAGTTGAACTAGGTATGGCCCGTGTGTGTAGGAAGCACAGTTATTTTGTTCTGAGCAAGCTCACTGTTCGGACCCCATAGGAAACACAGTAGAGTAGAAGAGTGCTCTTTTCTCAAAAGCAGAGTGTGTTTCTTGTAAGGCGAGCTAGCGTTTGTTTCCCAGTCCTAAATGGAGTTGAATCTCATGCAGTTTCTGATCCTAGGAGCAAGAATTGTTTGCTGGTAAGAAGAGTAACTATTGCCCTCCCATTGTCATACACAGCGCAAATAGCTCTGGCGTCTGTTCCCAGCATGTACAGTGTATTGGACTGAAGAGGATCTACTGTTCTTGTCAGTTTCCTAAGCAGAGTTGAACTAGATTTAGCCAATGTGTGTAGGAAGCACAGTTCTTTTGTTCTGAGCAAGCTCACTCTTTTGCCCCTATAGGAAACACAGTAGATTAGAAGTGTGCTCTTTTATCAAAAGCAGACTGTGTTTCTTGTAATGCGAGCTAGCTTTTGTTTCCCAGTCCTAAATGGAGTTGAATCACATGCAGTTTCTGGTCCTACAAGCAAGAGTTGTTTTCTGGTAAGAAGAGTCACTATTGTGCTCCCTTTGCCATACACAGGGCAAATAGCACTGGCGTCTGTTCCCAGCATGTAAAGTGTATTGGACTGAAGATGATCTACTGTTCTTGTCAGTTTCCTAAGCAGAGTTGAACTAGATATGGCCCGTGTGTGTAGGAAGCACAGTTCTTTTGTTCTGAGCAAGTTCACTGTTCTGACCCCGTAGGAAACACAGTAGAATAGAAGAGTGCTCTTTTCTCAAAAGCAGAGTGTGTTTCTTGTAAGGTAAGCTAGCGTTTGTTTCCAAGTCCTAAATGGAGTTGAATCACGTGCAGTTTCTGGTCCTACGAGCAAGAGTTGTTTTCTGGTAAGAAGAGTCACTATTGTGCTACCATTGCCATGCACAGTGCAAATAGCCCTCGCGTCTGTTCCCAGCAAGTACAGTGTATTGGACAGGAGAGGAGCTACTGTTCTTGTCAGTTTCCTAAGCAGAGTTGAACTAGCTATGGCTGGTGTGTGTAGGAAGCACAGTTCTTTGTTCTGAGCAAGCTCAATTTTCGGACCAAATAGTAAACACAGTAGAGTAGAAGAGTGCTCTTTTCTCAAAAGCAGAGTGTGTTTCTTGTAAGGCTAGCTAGTGTTTGTTTCCCAGTTCTAAATGGAGTTGAATCACATGCAGTTTTTGGTCCAATGAGCAAGGGATGTTTTCTGGTAAGGAAAGTTTCTATTGTGCTCCCTTTGGCATAAACAGTGCAAATAGCACTCGCGTCTGTTCCCAGCAAGTACAGTGTATTGGACAGAAGAGGAGCTACTGTTCTTGTCAGTATCCTAAGCAGAGTTGAACTAGATATGGCCCGTGTGTGTAGGAAGCACAGTTCTTTTGTTCTGAGCAAGCTCACTGTTCTGGCCCTATAGACAACACTGAAGAGTAGATGAGTTCTCTTTTCTCAGAAGCAGAGTTTGTTTCTTGTAGGGCGAGCTAGCGTTTGTCTCCCAGTACTAAATGCAGTTGAATTACATGCAGTTTCTTGTCCTATGAGCAAGAGTTGTTTTCTGGTAAGAAGAGTCACTATTGCGCTCCTATTGCCATACACAGTGCAAACAACACTCGCTGCTGTTCTTTGCAAGTACAGTGTATTGGACAGAAGAGGAGCTACTGTTCTTGTCAGTTTCCTAAGCAGAGTTGAACAAGATATGGCCCGTGTGTGTAGGAAGCACAGTTCTTTTGTTCTGAGCAAGCTCACTGTTTGGACCCCATAGGAAACACCGTAGAGTAGAAGAGTGCTCTTTTCTCAAAAGCAGAGTGTATTTCTTGTAAGGCCAGCTAGCGTTTGTTTCCCAGTCCTAAATGGAGTTGAATCACATGTAGTTTCTGATCCCAGGAGCAAGAGTTGTTTTCTGGTAAGAAGAGTCACTATTGCGCTCCCATTGTCATACCCAGGGCAAATAGCACTGCCGTCAGTTCCCAGCATGTACAGTGTATTGGACTGAAGAGGATCTACTGTTCTTGTCAGTTTCCTAAGCAGAGTTGAACTAGATATGGCCCGTGTGTGTAGGAAGCACAGTTCTTTGGTTCTGAGCCAGCTCACTCTTCTGGCCTATAGGAAACACAGTAGAGTAGAAGAGCGCTCTTTTCTCAAAAGCAGAGTGTGTTTTTTTTAAAGCGAGCTTGCGTTTGTTTCCCAGTCCTAAATGGAGTTGAATCACATGAAGTTTCTAGTCCTACGAGCATGAGTTGTTTTCTGGAAAGAAAAGTCACTATTGTGCTCCCTTTGCCATACACAGTGCAAATAGGACTCACGACAGTTCCCAGCAAGTACAGTGTATTGGACTGGAGAGGAGCTACAGCTCTTGTCTGTTTCCTAAGCAGAGTTGAACTAGATATGGACCGTGTGTGTAGGAAGCACAGTTCTTTTGTTCTGAGCAAGCTCACTGTTCTAGCCCTATAGGAAACACAGTAAAGTAGAAGAGTGCTCTTTTCTCCAAAGCAGAGTGTGTTTCTTCTAAGGCGAAATAGCTTTTGTTTCCAAGTCCTAAATGGAGTTGAATCACATGCAGTTTCTGGTCCTACAAGCAAGAGTTGTTTTCTGGTAAGAAGAGTCACTATTGTGCTCCCATTGCCATACACAGGGCAAATAGCACTCGCGTCTGTTCCCAGCAAGTACAGTGTATTGGACTGAACAGGAGCTACTATTCTTGCAGTTTCCTAAGCAGAGTTGAACTAGATATGGCCCGTGTGTGTAGGAAGCACAGTTCTTTTGTTCTGAGCAAGCTCCCTGTTCTGGCCCTAGAGGAAACACAGAAGAGTAGAAGAGTGCTCTTTTTTCAGAAGCAGAGTGTGTTTCTTGTAAGGCGAGCTAGCATTTGTTTCCCAGTCCTAAATGGAGTTGAATCACATGCAGTTTCTGGTCCTACGAGCAAGAGTTGTTTTCTGGTAAGAAGAGTCACTATTGTGCTACCATTGCCATACACAGTGCAAATAGCACTCGCGTCTGTTCCCAGCAAGTACAGTGTATTGGACAGAAGAGGAGCTACTGTTCTTGTCAGTTTCCTAAGCAGAGTTGAACAAGATATGGCCCGTGTGTGTAGGAAGCACAGTTCTTTTGTTCTGAGCAAGCTCACTGTTTGGACCCCATAGGAAACACCGTAGAGTAGAAGAGTGCTCTTTTCTCAGAAGCAGAGTTTGTTTCTTGTAGGGCGAGCTAGCGTTTGTCTCCCAGTACTAAATGCAGTTGAATTACATGCAGTTTCTTGTCCTATGAGCAAGAGTTGTTTTCTGGTAAGAAGAGTCACTATTGCGCTCCTATTGCCATACACAGTGCAAACAACACTCGCTACTGTTCTTTGCAAGTACAGTGTATTGGACAGAAGAGGAGCTACTGTTCTTGTCAGTTTCCTTAGCAGAGTTGAACAAGATATGGCCCGTGTGTGTAGGAAGCACAGTTCTTTTGTTCTGAGCAAGCTCACTGTTTGGACCCCATAGGAAACACCGTAGAGTAGAAGAGTGCTCTTTTCTCAAAAGCAGAGTGTATTTCTTGTAAGGCCAGCTAGCGTTTGTTTCCCAGTCCGAAATGGAGTTGAATCACATGTAGTTTCTGATCCCAGGAGCAAGAGTTGTTTTCTGGTAAGAAGAGTCACTATTGCGCTCCCATTGTCATACCCAGGGCAAATAGCACTGCCGTCAGTTCCCAGCATGTACAGTGTATTGGACTGAAGAGGATCTACTGTTCTTGTCAGTTTCCTAAGCAGAGTTGAACTAGATATGGCCTGTGTGTGTAGGAAGCACAGTTCTTTGGTTCTGAGCCAGCTCACTCTTCTGGCCTATAGGAAACACAGTAGAGTAGAAGAGCGCTCTTTTCTCAAAAGCAGAGTGTGTTTTTTGTAAAGCGAGCTTGCGTTTGTTTCCCAGTCCTAAATGGAGTTGAATCACATGCAGTTTCTAGTCCTACGAGCATGAGTTGTTTTCTGGAAAGGAAAGTCACTATTGTGCTCCCTTTGCCATACACAGTTCAAATAGGACTCGCGACTGTTCCCAGCAAGTACAGTGTATTGCACTGGAGAGGAGCTACTGCTTTTGTCAGTTTCCTAAGCAGAGTTGAACTAGATATGGACCGTGTGTGTAGGAAGCACAGTTCTTTTGTTCTGAGCAAGCTCACTGTTCTGGCCCTATAGGAAACACAGTAAAGTAGAAGAGTGCTCTTTTCTCCAAAGCAGAGTGTGTTTCTTCTAAGGCGAAATAGCGTTTGTTTCCAAGTCCTAAATGGAGTTGAATCACATGCAGTTTCTGGTCCTACAAGCAAGAGTTGTTTTCTGGTAAGAAGAGTCACTATTGTGCTCCCATTGCCATACACAGGGCAAATAGCACTCGCGTCTGTTCCCAGCATGTACAGTGTATTGCACTGAAGAGGATCTACTGTTCTTATCAGTTACCTATGCAGAGTTGAACTAGAAATGGCCCGTGAATGTAGGAAGCACAGTACTTTTGTTCTGAGCAAGCTCATTTTAGGACTCCATTGGAAACACAGTAGAATAGAAGAGTGCTCTTTTCTCAAAAGCAGAGTGTGTTTCTTGTAAGGCTAGCTAGTGTTTGTTTCCCAGTCAGAGGCAGATTTGAATCTCATGAGTTTCTGGTCCTAAGAGAAAGAGTTGTTTTCTGGTAAGAGGAGTCAATATTTCGCTCCCATTGCCATACACAGTGCAAATAGGAGTCGCGTCTGCGACCTGCAAGTACAGTGTATTGGACTGAAGAGGATCTACTGTACTTGTCAGTTTCCTAAGCAGAGTGGAACTAGATATGGCCCGTGTGTGTAGTAAGCACAGTTCTTTTGTTCTGAGCAAGCTCACTTGTCTGGCCTATAGGAAACACAGTAGAGTAGAATAGTGCTGCTTTCTCAAAAGCAGAGTGTGTTTGTTTTAAGTTAAACTAGCATTTGTTTCCCAGTCCTAAATGGAGTTGAATCACATGCAGTTTCTGGTCCTACGAGCAAGAGTTGTTTTCTGGTAAGGAAAGTCACTATTGTGCTCCTTTTGCCATATACAGTGCAAATAGTACTCGTGTCTGTTCCCAGCAAGTACAGTGTATTCGACTGAAGAGGATCTACTGTACTTGTCAGTTTCCTAAGCAGAGTTGAACTAGATATGGCCCGTGTGTGTAGGAAGCACAGTTCTTTTGTTCTGAGCAAGCTCACTGTTCGGACCTCATAGGAAACACATTAGAATAAAAGAGTGCTCTTTTTTCAAAAGCAGAGTGTATTTCTTGTAAGGCGAGCTAGCGTTTGTTTCCCAGTCCAAAATCGAGTTGAATCACATGCACTTTCTGGTCCTACGAGCAAGGGATGTTTTCTGGTAAGGAAAGTCACTATTGTGCTCCCTTTGCCGTAAACAGTGCAAATAGCACTCGCATCTGTTCCCAGCAAGTACAGTGTATTGGACTGAACAGGAGCTACTATTCTTGCAGTTTCCTAAGCAGAGTTGAACTAGATATGGCCCGTGTGTGTAGGAAGCACAGTTCTTTTGTTCTGAGCAAGCTCACTGTTCTGGCCCTATAGGAAACACAGAAGAGTAGAAGAGTGCTCTTTTTTCAGAAGCAGAGTGTGTTTCTTGTAAGGCGAGCTAGCGTTTGTTTCCCAGTCCTAAATGGAGTTGAATCACATGCAGTTTCTGGTCCTACGAGCAAGAGTTTTTTTCTGGTAAGAAGAGTCACTATTGTGCTACCATTGCCATACACAGTGCAAATAGCACTCGCGTCTGTTCCCAGCAAGTACAGTGTATTGGACTGAAGAGGAGCTACTATTCTTGCAGTTTCCTAAGCAGAGTTGAACTAGATATGGCCCGTGTGTTTAGGAAGCACAGTTCTTTTGTCTGAGCAAGCTCACTGTTCTGGCCCTATAAAAAACACAGAAGAGTAGAAGAGTGCTCTTTTTTCAGAAGCAGAGTGTGTTTCTTGTAAGGCGAGCTAGCGTTTGTTTCCCAGTCCTAAATGGAGTTGAATCACATGCAGTTTCTGATCCTAGGAGCAAGAGTTGTTTTCTGGTAAGAAGAGTCACTATTGTGCTCCCATTGTCATACACAGGGCAAATACCACTAGCGTCTGTTCCCAGCATGTACAGTGTATTGGACTGAAGAGGATCTACTGTTCTTGTCATTTCCTAAGCAGAGTTGAACTAGATATAGCCCATGTGTGTAGGAAGCATAGTTCTTTTGTTCTGAGCAAGCTCACTCTTTTGGCCCTATAGGAAACACAGTAGAGTAGATGAGTGCTCTTTTCTCAAAAGCAGACTGTGTTTCTTGTAAGGCGAGCTAGCGTTTGTTTCCCAGTCCTAAATGGAGTTGAATCACATGCAGTTTCTGGTCCTATGAGCAAGAGTTGTTTTCTGGTAAGAAGAGTCACTATTGTGCTCCCTTTGCCATACACAGGGCAAATAGCACTCGCGTCTGTTCCCAGCAAGTACAGTGTATTGGACTGAAGAGGATCTACTGTTCTTGTCAGTTTCCTAAGCAGAGTTGAACTAGATATGGCCCGTGTGTGTAGGAAGCACAGTTCTTTTGTTCTGAGAAAGCTCACTGTTTTGGCCCTATAGGAAACACAGTAGAGTAGAGGAGTGCTCTTTTCTCAAAAGCAGTGTGTGTTTCTTGTAAGGCGAGCTAGTGTTTGTTTCCCAGTCCTAAATGTAGTTGAATCACATGCAGTTTCTGGTCCTACAAGCAAGAGTTGTTTTCTAGTAAGAAGAGTCACTATTGTGCTCCCATTGCCATACACAGGGCAAATAGGACTCACGTCTGTTCCCAGGATGTACAGTGTATTGGACTGAAGATGATCTACTGTTCTTGTCAGTTTCCTAAGCAAAGTTTAACTAGATATGGTCCGTGTGTGCTGGAAGTACACTTCTTTTGTTCTGAGCAACCTCACTCTTCTGGCCCTATAGGAAACACAGTAGCGTAGATGAGTGCTCTTTTCTCAAAAGTAGAATGTGTTTCTTGTAAGGCGAGCTAGCGTTTGTTTCCCAGTCCTAAATGGAGTTCAATCACATGCAGTTTCTGGTCCTACGAGCAAGAGTTGTTTTATGGTAAGTAGAGTCACTATTGCGCTCCCATTGTCATACACAGGGCAAATAGCACTGGCGTCTGTTCCCAGCATGTAAAGTGTATTGGACTGAAGAGGATCTACTTTTCTTGTCAGTTTCCTAAGCAGAGTTGAACTAGATATGGCCCGTGTGTGTAGGAAGCACAGTTGTTTTGTTCTGAGCTAGCTCACTCTTCTGGCCTATAGGAAACACAGTAGACCAGAAGAGTGCTCTTTTCTCAAAAGCAGAGTATGTTTCTTGTACTGCGAGCTTGCGTTTGTTTCCCAGTCCTAAATGGAGTTCAATCACATGCAGTTTCTGGTCCTACAAGCAAGAGTTGTTTTCTGGTAAGAAGAGTCACTATTGTGCTCCCTTTGCCATACACAGGGCAAATAGCACTGGCGTCTGTTCCCAGCATGTAAAGTGTATTGGACTGAAGATGATCTACTGTTCTTGTCAGTTTCCTAAGCAGAGTTGAACTAGATATGGCCCGTGTGTGTAGGAAGCACAGTTCTTTTGTTCTGAGCAAGCTCACTGTTCTGACCCCATAGTAAACACAGTAGAATAGAAGAGTGCTCTTTTCTCAAAAGCAGAGTGTGTTTCTTGTAAGGCGAGCTAGCGTTTGTTTCCCAGTTCAAAATCGAGTTGAATCACATGCAGTTTCTGGTCCTATGAGCAAGAGTTGTTTTCTGGTAAGAAGAGTCACTATTGTGCTCCCTTTGCCATACACAGGGCAAATAGCACTAGCGTCTCTTCCCAGCAAGTACAGTGTATTGGACTGAAGAGGATCTACTGTCCTTGTCAGTTTCCTAAGCAGAGTTGAACTAGATATGGCCCGTGTGTGTAGGAAGCACAGTTCTTTTGTTCTGAGCAAGCTCACTGTTCTGGCCCTATAGGAAACACAGAAGACTAGAAGAGTGCTCTCTTCTCAGAAGCAGAGTTTGTTTCTTATAAGGCGAGCTAGCGTTTGTCTCCCAGTACTAAATGGAGTTGAATCCCATGCAGTTTCTTGTCCTATGAGCAAGAGTTGTTTTCTGGTAAGAAGAGTCACTATTGCGCTCCTATTGCCATACTAAGTGCAAACAACACTCGCTACTGTTCTTTGCAAGTACAGTGTATTTGACAGAAGAGGAGCTACTGTTCTTGTCAGTTTCCTAAGCAGAGTTGAACTAGGTATGGCCCGTGTGTGTAGGAAGCACAGTTATTTTGTTCTGAGCAAGCTCACTGTTCGGACCCCATAGGAAACACAGTAGAGTAGAAGAGTGCTCTTTTCTCCAAAGCAGAGTGTGTTTCTTGTAAGGCGAGCTAGCGTTTGTTTCCCAGTCCTAAATGGAGTTGAATCTCATGCAGTTTCTGATCCTAGGAGCAAGAATTGTTTGCTGGTAAGAAGAGTAACTATTGCCCTCCCATTGTCATACACAGCGCAAATAGCTCTGGCGTCTGTTCCCAGCATGTACAGTGTATTGGACTGAAGAGGATCTACTGTTCTTGTCAGTTTCCTAAGCAGAGTTGAACTAGATTTAGCCAATGTGTGTAGGAAGCACAGTTCTTTTGTTCTGAGCAAGCTCACTCTTTTGCCCCTATAGGAAACACAGTAGATTAGAAGTGTGCTCTTTTATCAAAAGCAGACTGTGTTTCTTGTAATGCGAGCTAGCTTTTGTTTCCCAGTCCTAAATGGAGTTGAATCACATGCAGTTTCTGGTCCTACAAGCAAGAGTTGTTTTCTGGTAAGAAGAGTCACTATTGTGCTCCCTTTGCCATACACAGGGCAAATAGCACTGGCGTCTGTTCCCAGCATGTAAAGTGTATTGGACTGAAGATGATCTACTGTTCTTGTCAGTTTCCTAAGCAGAGTTGAACTAGATATGGCCCGTGTGTGTAGGAAGCACAGTTCTTTTGTTCTGAGCAAGTTCACTGTTCTGACCCCGTAGGAAACACAGTAGAATAGAAGAGTGCTCTTTTCTCAAAAGCAGAGTGTGTTTCTTGTAAGGCAAGCTAGCGTTTGTTTCCAAGTCCTAAATGGAGTTGAATCACGTGCAGTTTCTGGTCCTACGAGCAAGAGTTGTTTTCTGGTAAGAAGAGTCACTATTGTGCTACCATTGCCATGCACAGTGCAAATAGCCCTCGCGTCTGTTCCCAGCAAGTACAGTGTATTGGACAGGAGAGGAGCTACTGTTCTTGTCAGTTTCCTAAGCAGAGTTGAACTAGCTATGGCTGGTGTGTGTAGGAAGCACAGTTCTTTGTTCTGAGCAAGCTCAATTTTCGGACCAAATAGTAAACACAGTAGAGTAGAAGAGTGCTCTTTTCTCAAAAGCAGAGTGTGTTTCTTGTAAGGCTAGCTAGTGTTTGTTTCCCAGTTCTAAATGGAGTTGAATCACATGCAGTTTTTGGTCCAATGAGCAAGGGATGTTTTCTGGTAAGGAAAGTTTCTATTGTGCTCCCTTTGGCATAAACAGTGCAAATAGCACTCGCGTCTGTTCCCAGCAAGTACAGTGTATTGGACAGAAGAGGAGCTACTGTTCTTGTCAGTATCCTAAGCAGAGTTGAACTAGATATGGCCCGTGTGTGTAGGAAGCACAGTTCTTTTGTTCTGAGCAAGCTCACTGTTCTGGCCCTATAGACAACACTGAAGAGTAGATGAGTTCTCTTTTCTCAGAAGCAGAGTTTGTTTCTTGTAGGGCGAGCTAGCGTTTGTCTCCCAGTACTAAATGCAGTTGAATTACATGCAGTTTCTTGTCCTATGAGCAAGAGTTGTTTTCTGGTAAGAAGAGTCACTATTGCGCTCCTATTGCCATACACAGTGCAAACAACACTCGCTGCTGTTCTTTGCAAGTACAGTGTATTGGACAGAAGAGGAGCTACTGTTCTTGTCAGTTTCCTAAGCAGAGTTGAACAAGATATGGCCCGTGTGTGTAGGAAGCACAGTTCTTTTGTTCTGAGCAAGCTCACTGTTTGGACCCCATAGGAAACACCGTAGAGTAGAAGAGTGCTCTTTTCTCAAAAGCAGAGTGTATTTCTTGTAAGGCCAGCTAGCGTTTGTTTCCCAGTCCTAAATGGAGTTGAATCACATGTAGTTTCTGATCCCAGGAGCAAGAGTTGTTTTCTGGTAAGAAGAGTCACTATTGCGCTCCCATTGTCATACCCAGGGCAAATAGCACTGCCGTCAGTTCCCAGCATGTACAGTGTATTGGACTGAAGAGGATCTACTGTTCTTGTCAGTTTCCTAAGCAGAGTTGAACTAGATATGGCCCGTGTGTGTAGGAAGCACAGTTCTTTGGTTCTGAGCCAGCTCACTCTTCTGGCCTATAGGAAACACAGTAGAGTAGAAGAGCGCTCTTTTCTCAAAAGCAGAGTGTGTTTTTTTTAAAGCGAGCTTGCGTTTGTTTCCCAGTCCTAAATGGAGTTGAATCACATGAAGTTTCTAGTCCTACGAGCATGAGTTGTTTTCTGGAAAGAAAAGTCACTATTGTGCTCCCTTTGCCATACACAGTGCAAATAGGACTCACGACAGTTCCCAGCAAGTACAGTGTATTGGACTGGAGAGGAGCTACAGCTCTTGTCTGTTTCCTAAGCAGAGTTGAACTAGATATGGACCGTGTGTGTAGGAAGCACAGTTCTTTTGTTCTGAGCAAGCTCACTGTTCTAGCCCTATAGGAAACACAGTAAAGTAGAAGAGTGCTCTTTTCTCCAAAGCAGAGTGTGTTTCTTCTAAGGCGAAATAGCTTTTGTTTCCAAGTCCTAAATGGAGTTGAATCACATGCAGTTTCTGGTCCTACAAGCAAGAGTTGTTTTCTGGTAAGAAGAGTCACTATTGTGCTCCCATTGCCATACACAGGGCAAATAGCACTCGCGTCTGTTCCCAGCAAGTACAGTGTATTGGACTGAACAGGAGCTACTATTCTTGCAGTTTCCTAAGCAGAGTTGAACTAGATATGGCCCGTGTGTGTAGGAAGCACAGTTCTTTTGTTCTGAGCAAGCTCCCTGTTCTGGCCCTAGAGGAAACACAGAAGAGTAGAAGAGTGCTCTTTTTTCAGAAGCAGAGTGTGTTTCTTGTAAGGCGAGCTAGCATTTGTTTCCCAGTCCTAAATGGAGTTGAATCACATGCAGTTTCTGGTCCTACGAGCAAGAGTTGTTTTCTGGTAAGAAGAGTCACTATTGTGCTACCATTGCCATACACAGTGCAAATAGCACTCGCGTCTGTTCCCAGCAAGTACAGTGTATTGGACAGAAGAGGAGCTACTGTTCTTGTCAGTTTCCTAAGCAGAGTTGAACAAGATATGGCCCGTGTGTGTAGGAAGCACAGTTCTTTTGTTCTGAGCAAGCTCACTGTTTGGACCCCATAGGAAACACCGTAGAGTAGAAGAGTGCTCTTTTCTCAGAAGCAGAGTTTGTTTCTTGTAGGGCGAGCTAGCGTTTGTCTCCCAGTACTAAATGCAGTTGAATTACATGCAGTTTCTTGTCCTATGAGCAAGAGTTGTTTTCTGGTAAGAAGAGTCACTATTGCGCTCCTATTGCCATACACAGTGCAAACAACACTCGCTACTGTTCTTTGCAAGTACAGTGTATTGGACAGAAGAGGAGCTACTGTTCTTGTCAGTTTCCTTAGCAGAGTTGAACAAGATATGGCCCGTGTGTGTAGGAAGCACAGTTCTTTTGTTCTGAGCAAGCTCACTGTTTGGACCCCATAGGAAACACCATAGAGTAGAAGAGTGCTCTTTTCTCAAAAGCAGAGTGTATTTCTTGTAAGGCCAGCTAGCGTTTGTTTCCCAGTCCGAAATGGAGTTGAATCACATGTAGTTTCTGATCCCAGGAGCAAGAGTTGTTTTCTGGTAAGAAGAGTCACTATTGCGCTCCCATTGTCATACCCAGGGCAAATAGCACTGCCGTCAGTTCCCAGCATGTACAGTGTATTGGACTGAAGAGGATCTACTGTTCTTGTCAGTTTCCTAAGCAGAGTTGAACTAGATATGGCCTGTGTGTGTAGGAAGCACAGTTCTTTGGTTCTGAGCCAGCTCACTCTTCTGGCCTATAGGAAACACAGTAGAGTAGAAGAGCGCTCTTTTCTCAAAAGCAGAGTGTGTTTTTTGTAAAGCGAGCTTGCGTTTGTTTCCCAGTCCTAAATGGAGTTGAATCACATGCAGTTTCTAGTCCTACGAGCATGAGTTGTTTTCTGGAAAGGAAAGTCACTATTGTGCTCCCTTTGCCATACACAGTTCAAATAGGACTCGCGACTGTTCCCAGCAAGTACAGTGTATTGCACTGGAGAGGAGCTACTGCTTTTGTCAGTTTCCTAAGCAGAGTTGAACTAGATATGGACCGTGTGTGTAGGAAGCACAGTTCTTTTGTTCTGAGCAAGCTCACTGTTCTGGCCCTATAGGAAACACAGTAAAGTAGAAGAGTGCTCTTTTCTCCAAAGCAGAGTGTGTTTCTTCTAAGGCGAAATAGCGTTTGTTTCCAAGTCCTAAATGGAGTTGAATCACATGCAGTTTCTGGTCCTACAAGCAAGAGTTGTTTTCTGGTAAGAAGAGTCACTATTGTGCTCCCATTGCCATACACAGGGCAAATAGCACTCGCGTCTGTTCCCAGCATGTACAGTGTATTGCACTGAAGAGGATCTACTGTTCTTATCAGTTACCTATGCAGAGTTGAACTAGAAATGGCCCGTGAATGTAGGAAGCACAGTACTTTTGTTCTGAGCAAGCTCATTTTAGGACTCCATTGGAAACACAGTAGAATAGAAGAGTGCTCTTTTCTCAAAAGCAGAGTGTGTTTCTTGTAAGGCTAGCTAGTGTTTGTTTCCCAGTCAGAGGCAGATTTGAATCTCATGAGTTTCTGGTCCTAAGAGAAAGAGTTGTTTTCTGGTAAGAGGAGTCAATATTTCGCTCCCATTGCCATACACAGTGCAAATAGGAGTCGCGTCTGCGACCTGCAAGTACAGTGTATTGGACTGAAGAGGATCTACTGTACTTGTCAGTTTCCTAAGCAGAGTGGAACTAGATATGGCCCGTGTGTGTAGTAAGCACAGTTCTTTTGTTCTGAGCAAGCTCACTTGTCTGGCCTATAGGAAACACAGTAGAGTAGAATAGTGCTGCTTTCTCAAAAGCAGAGTGTGTTTGTTTTAAGTTAAACTAGCATTTGTTTCCCAGTCCTAAATGGAGTTGAATCACATGCAGTTTCTGGTCCTACGAGCAAGAGTTGTTTTCTGGTAAGGAAAGTCACTATTGTGCTCCTTTTGCCATATACAGTGCAAATAGTACTCGTGTCTGTTCCCAGCAAGTACAGTGTATTCGACTGAAGAGGATCTACTGTACTTGTCAGTTTCCTAAGCAGAGTTGAACTAGATATGGCCCGTGTGTGTAGGAAGCACAGTTCTTTTGTTCTGAGCAAGCTCACTGTTCGGACCTCATAGGAAACACATTAGAATAAAAGAGTGCTCTTTTTTCAAAAGCAGAGTGTATTTCTTGTAAGGCGAGCTAGCGTTTGTTTCCCAGTCCAAAATCGAGTTGAATCACATGCACTTTCTGGTCCTACGAGCAAGGGATGTTTTCTGGTAAGGAAAGTCACTATTGTGCTCCCTTTGCCGTAAACAGTGCAAATAGCACTCGCGTCTGTTCCCAGCAAGTACAGTGTATTGGACTGAACAGGAGCTACTATTCTTGCAGTTTCCTAAGCAGAGTTGAACTAGATATGGCCCGTGTGTGTAGGAAGCACAGTTCTTTTGTTCTGAGCAAGCTCACTGTTCTGGCCCTATAGGAAACACAGAAGAGTAGAAGAGTGCTCTTTTTTCAGAAGCAGAGTGTGTTTCTTGTAAGGCGAGCTAGCGTTTGTTTCCCAGTCCTAAATGGAGTTGAATCACATGCAGTTTCTGGTCCTACGAGCAAGAGTTTTTTTCTGGTAAGAAGAGTCACTATTGTGCTACCATTGCCATACACAGTGCAAATAGCACTCGCGTCTGTTCCCAGCAAGTACAGTGTATTGGACTGAAGAGGAGCTACTATTCTTGCAGTTTCCTAAGCAGAGTTGAACTAGATATGGCCCGTGTGTTTAGGAAGCACAGTTCTTTTGTCTGAGCAAGCTCACTGTTCTGGCCCTATAAAAAACACAGAAGAGTAGAAGAGTGCTCTTTTTTCAGAAGCAGAGTGTGTTTCTTGTAAGGCGAGCTAGCGTTTGTTTCCCAGTCCTAAATGGAGTTGAATCACATGCAGTTTCTGATCCTAGGAGCAAGAGTTGTTTTCTGGTAAGAAGAGTCACTATTGTGCTCCCATTGTCATACACAGGGCAAATACCACTAGCGTCTGTTCCCAGCATGTACAGTGTATTGGACTGAAGAGGATCTACTGTTCTTGTCATTTCCTAAGCAGAGTTGAACTAGATATAGCCCATGTGTGTAGGAAGCATAGTTCTTTTGTTCTGAGCAAGCTCACTCTTTTGGCCCTATAGGAAACACAGTAGAGTAGATGAGTGCTCTTTTCTCAAAAGCAGACTGTGTTTCTTGTAAGGCGAGCTAGCGTTTGTTTCCCAGTCCTAAATGGAGTTGAATCACATGCAGTTTCTGGTCCTATGAGCAAGAGTTGTTTTCTGGTAAGAAGAGTCACTATTGTGCTCCCTTTGCCATACACAGGGCAAATAGCACTCGCGTCTGTTCCCAGCAAGTACAGTGTATTGGACTGAAGAGGATCTACTGTTCTTGTCAGTTTCCTAAGCAGAGTTGAACTAGATATGGCCCGTGTGTGTAGGAAGCACAGTTCTTTTGTTCTGAGAAAGCTCACTGTTTTGGCCCTATAGGAAACACAGTAGAGTAGAGGAGTGCTCTTTTCTCAAAAGCAGTGTGTGTTTCTTGTAAGGCGAGCTAGTGTTTGTTTCCCAGTCCTAAATGTAGTTGAATCACATGCAGTTTCTGGTCCTACAAGCAAGAGTTGTTTTCTAGTAAGAAGAGTCACTATTGTGCTCCCATTGCCATACACAGGGCAAATAGGACTCACGTCTGTTCCCAGGATGTACAGTGTATTGGACTGAAGATGATCTACTGTTCTTGTCAGTTTCCTAAGCAAAGTTTAACTAGATATGGTCCGTGTGTGCTGGAAGTACACTTCTTTTGTTCTGAGCAACCTCACTCTTCTGGCCCTATAGGAAACACAGTAGCGTAGATGAGTGCTCTTTTCTCAAAAGTAGAATGTGTTTCTTGTAAGGCGAGCTAGCGTTTGTTTCCCAGTCCTAAATGGAGTTCAATCACATGCAGTTTCTGGTCCTACGAGCAAGAGTTGTTTTATGGTAAGTAGAGTCACTATTGCGCTCCCATTGTCATACACAGGGCAAATAGCACTGGCGTCTGTTCCCAGCATGTAAAGTGTATTGGACTGAAGAGGATCTACTTTTCTTGTCAGTTTCCTAAGCAGAGTTGAACTAGATATGGCCCGTGTGTGTAGGAAGCACAGTTGTTTTGTTCTGAGCTAGCTCACTCTTCTGGCCTATAGGAAACACAGTAGACCAGAAGAGTGCTCTTTTCTCAAAAGCAGAGTATGTTTCTTGTACTGCGAGCTTGCGTTTGTTTCCCAGTCCTAAATGGAGTTCAATCACATGCAGTTTCTGGTCCTACAATCAAGAGTTGTTTTCTGGAAAGGAAAGTCACTATTGTGCTCCCTTTGCCATACACAGTGCAAATAGCACTCGCGTCTGTTCCCAGCAAGTACAGTGTATTGGACTGAAGAGGAGCTACTGCTCTTGTCAGTTTCCTAAGCAGAGTTGAACTAGATATGGCCCGTGTGTGTAGGAAGCACAGTTCTTTTGTTCTGAGCTATCTCACTCTTCTGGCCTATAGGAAACACAGTAGAGTAGAAGAGTGCTCTTTTCTCAAAAGCAGAGTGTGTTTCTTGTACTGCGAGCTTGCGTTTGTTTCCCAGTCCTAAATGGAGTTCAATCACATGCAGTTTCTGGTCCTACAATCAAGAGTTGTTTTCTGGAAAGGAAAGTCACTACTGTGCTCCCTTTGCCATAAACAGTGCAAATACCACTAGCGTCTGTTCCCAGCATGTACAGTGTATTGGACAGAAGAGGATCTACTGTTCTTGTCAGTTTCCTAAGCAGAGTTGAACTAGATATGCCCGGTGTGTGTAGGAAGCACAGTTCTTTTGTTCTGAGCAAGCTCACTGTTTTGGCCCTAAAGGAAACACAGTAGAGTAGAAGAGTGCTCTTTTCTCAAAAGCAGAGTGTGTTTCTTGTAAGGTGAGCTAGCGTTTGTTTCCCAGTCCGAAATAGAGTTGAATTACATGCAGTTTCTTGTCCTATTAGCAAGAGTTGTTTTCTGGTAAGAAGAGTCACTATTGCGCTCCTATTGCCATACACAGTGCAAACAACACTCGCTACTGTTCTTTGCAAGTACAGTGTATTTGACAGAAGAGGAGCTACTGTTCTTGTCAGTTTCCTAAGCAGAGTTGAACTAGATATGGCCGTGTGTGTAGGAAGCACAGTTCTTTTGTTCTGAGCAAGCTCACTGTTCTGGCCCTATAAAAAACACAGAAGAGTAGAAGAGTGCTCTTTTTTCAGAAGCAGAGTGTGTTTCTCGTAAGGCGAGCTAGCGTTTGTTTCCCAGTCCTAAGTGGAGTTGAATCACATGCAGTTTCTGGTCCTACAAGCAAGAGATGTTTTCTAATAAGAAGAGTCACTATTTCGCTCCCATTGCCATACACTGGGCAAATAGGACTCGCGTCTGTTCCCAGGATGTACAGTGTATTGGACTGAAGAGGATCTACTGTTCTTGTCAGTTTCCTAAGCAAAGTTGAACTAGATATGGCCCGTGTGTGTAGGAAGTACACTTCTTTTGTTCTGAGCAAGCTCACTCTTCTGGCCCTATAGGAAACTCAGTAGAGTAGAAGAGTGCTCTTTTTTCAAAAGCAGAATGTGTTTCTTGTAAGGCGAGCTAGCGTTTGTTTCCCAGTCCAAAATGGCGTTGAATCACATGCAGTTTCTGGTACTAAGAGCAAGGGAAGTTTTCTGGTAAGTTAAGTCACTATTGTGCTCCCTTTGCAATAAACAGTACAAATAGCACTCGCGTCTCTTCCCAGTAATTACAGTGTATTGGACCGAAGAGGAGCTACTGTTCTTGTCAGTTTCCTAAGCAGAGTTGAACTAGATATGGCCTGTGTGTGTAGGAAGCACAGTTCTTTTGTTCTGAGCAAGCTCACTGTTCTGGCCCTATAGGAAACACAGAAGAGTAGAAGAGTGCTCTTTTCTCAGAAGCAGAGTTTGTTTCTTGTAAGGCGAGCTAGCGTTTGTTTCCCAGTCCTAAATTGAGTTGAATCACATGCAGTTTCTGGTCCTACGAGCAAGAGTTGTTTTCTGGTAAGAAGAGTCACTATTGGGCTACCATTGCCATACACAGTGCAAATAGCACTCGCGTCTGTTCCCAGCAAGTACAGTGTATTCTACAGAAGAGGAGCTACAGTTCTTGTCGGTTTCCTAAGGAGAGTTGAACTAGATATGGCCCGTGTGTGTGAAGCACAGTTCTTTTGTTCTGAGCAAGCTCACTGTTCGGACACCATAGTAAACACAGTAGAGTAGAAGAGTGCTCTTTTCTCAAAAGCAGAGTGTGTTTCTTCTAAGGCTAGCTAGTGTTTGTTTCCCAGTCAGAAACGGAGTTGAATCCCATGCAGTTTCTGGTCCTACGAGCAAGAGTTGTTTTCTGGTAAGAAGAGTCACTATTTCTCTCCCATTGCCATGCACAGGGCAAATAGCACTCGCGTCTGCTCCCAGCAAGTACAGTGTATAGGACTGAAGAGGAGCTACTGTTCTTGTCAGTTTCCTAAGCAGAGTTGAACTAGATATAGCCCGTATGTGTACAAAGCACAGTTCTTTTATTCTGAGCAAGGTCACTGTTCTGGCCCTGTAGGAAACACAGTAGAGTAGAAGAGTGCTCTTTTCTCAAAAGCAGAGTGTGTTTCTTGTAAGGCGAGCTAGCGTTTGTTTCCCAGTCCTAAATGGAATTGAATCACATTCAGTTTCTGATCCTAGGAGCAAGAGTTGTTTTCTGGTAAGAAGAGTCACTATTGTGCTCCCATTGACATACACAGGGCAAATAGCAACGGCGTTTGTTCCCAGCATGTACAGTGTATTGGACTGAATAGGATCTACTGTTCTTGTCAGTTTCCTAAGCAGAGTTGAACTAGATATGGCCCGTGTGTGTAGGAAGCACAGTTCTTTTGTTCTGAGCAAGCTCACTGTTTTGGCCCTATAGGAAACACAGCAGAGTAAGGAGTGCTCTTTTCTCAAAAGCAGTGTGTGTTTCTTGTAAGGCGAGCTAGTGTTTGTTTCCCAGTCCTAAATGTAGTTGAATCACATGCAGTTTCTGGTCCTACAAGCAAGAGTTGTTTTCTAGTAAGAAGAGTCACTATTGTGTATTGTGCTCCTATTGCCATACACAGGGCAAATAGGACTCGCGTCTGTTCCCAGGATATTCAATGTATTGGACTGAAGATGATCTACTGTTCTTGTCAGTTTCCTAAGCAAAGTTTAACTAGATATGGCCCGTGTGTGTTAGAAGTACACTTCTTTTGTTCTGAGCAACCTCACTCTTCTGGCCCTATAGGAAACACAGTAGAGTAGATGAGTGCTCTTTTCTCAAAAGTAGAATGTGTTTCTTTTAAGGTGAGCTAGCGTTTGTTTCCCAGTCCTAAATGGAGTTCAATCACATGCAGTTTCTGGTCCTACGAGAAAGAGTTGTTTTATGGTAAGTAGAGTCACTATTGCGCTCTCATTGTCATACACAGGGCAAATAGCACTGGCGTCTGTTCCCAGCATGTAAAGTGTATTGGACTGAAGAGGATCTACTGTTCTTGTCAGTTTCTAAGCAGAGTTGAACTCGATATGGCGCGTGTGTGTAGGAAGCACAGTTCTTTTGTTCTGAGCTAGCTCACTCTTCTGGCCTATAGGAAACACAATAGAGTAGAAGAGTGCTCTTTTCTCAAAAGCAGAGTGTGTTTCTTGTAAGGCGAGCTTGCGTTTGTTTCCCAGTCCTAAATGGAGTTGAATCACATGCAGTTTCTGGTCCTACGAGCAAGAGTTGTTTTCTGGAAAGGAAAGTCACTATTGTGCTCCTTTGCCATACACAGTGCAAATAGCACTCGCGTCTATTCCCAGCAAGTACAATGTATTGGACAAAAGGGGAGCTACTGCTCTTGTCAGTTTCCTAAGCAGAGTTGAACTAGATATGGCCCGTGTGTGTAGGAAGCACAGTTCTTTGTTCTGAGCAAGCTCACTGTTCGGACTCCATAGGAAAAACAGTAGAATAGAAGAGTGCTCTTTACTCAAAAGCAGAGTGTGTTTCTTGTAAGGCGAGCTAGTGTTTGTTTCCCAGTCCTAAATGGAGTTGAATCACAGGCAGTTTCTGGTCTACGATCAAGAGTTGTTTTCTGGTAAGAAGAGTCATGATTGCACTCCCATTGTCGTACACCGGGCAAATAGCACTGGCGTCTGTTCCCAGCATGTACAGTGTATTGGACTGAAGATGATCTACTGTTCTTGTCAGTTTCCTAAGCAGAGTTGAACTAGATATGGCCCGTGTGTTTAGGAAGCACAGTTCTTTTGTTCTGAGCAAGCTCACTGTTCGGACACCATAGGAAACACAGTAGAATAGAAGAGTGTGCTTTTCTCAAAAGCAGAGTGTGTTTCTGGTAAGGCGAGCTAGCGTTTGTTTCCCAGTCCAAAATGGAGTTGAATCACATACAGTTTCTGGTCCTACGAGCAAGGGATGTTTTCTGGTAAGGGTAGTCACTATTGTGCTCCCTTTGCAATAAACAGTGCAAATAGCTCTCACGTCTTTTCCAGCAAGTACAGTGTATTGGACTGAAGAGGAGCTAGTGTTCTTGTCAGTTTCCTAAACAGAGTTTTTAACTAGATATGGCCCGTGTGTGTAGGAAGCACAGTTCTTTTGTTCTGAGCAAGCTCACTGTTCTGGCCCTATAGGAAACACAGAAGAGTAGAAGAGTGCTCTTTTCTCAGAAGCAGAGTTTCTTTCTTGTAAGGCGTGCTAGCGTTTGTTTCCCAGTCCTAAATGGAGTTGAATTTCATGCAGTTTCTTGTCTTATGACCAAGAGTTGTTTTCTGGTAAGAAGAGTCACTATTGCGCTCCTATTGCCATACACAGTGCAAACAACACTCGCTACTGTTCTTTGCAATTACATTGTATTGGACAGAAGAGGAGCTAATGTTCTTGTCAGTTTCCTAAGCAGAGTTGAACTAGATATGGCCCGTGTGTGTAGGAAGCACAGTTCTTTTGTTCTGAGCAAGGTCACTGTTCGGACCCCACAGAAAACACAGTAGAATAGAAGAGTGCTCTTTTCTCAAAGCAGAGTGTGTTTCTTGTAAGGCGAGCTAGCGTTTGTTTCCCAGTCCAAAATGGAGTTGAATCACATGCAGTTTCTGGTCCTACGAGCAAGGGAAGTTTTCTGGTAAGTTAAGTCACTATTGTGCTCCCTTTGCAATAAACAGTGCAAATAACACTCGCGTCTCTTCCAGCAAGGACAGTGTATTGGACTGAAGAGGAGCTACTGTTCTTGTCAGTTTCCTAAGCAGAGTTGAACTAGATATGGCCCGTGTGTGTAGGAAGCACAGTTCTTTTGTTCTGAGCAAGCTCACTGTTCTGGCCCTATAGGAAACACAGAAGAGTAGAAGAGTGCTCTTTTCTCAGAAGCAGAGTTTGTTTCTTGTAAGGCGTGCTAGCGTTTGTTTCCCAGTCCTATATGGAGTTGAATCACATGCAGTTTCTGGTCCTACGAGCAAGAGTTGTTTTCTGGTAAGAAGAGTCACTATTGGGCTACCATTGCCATACACAGTGCAAATAGCACTCGCGTCTGTTCCCAGCAAGTGCAGTGTATTCGACAGAAGAGGAGCTACAGTTCTTGTCAGTTTCCTAAGGAGAGTTGAACTAGATATGGCCCGTGTGTGTGAAGCACAGTTCTTTTTTCTGAGCAAGCTCACTGTTCGGACACCATAGTAAACACAGTAGAGTAGAAGAGTGCTCTTTTCTCAAAAGCAGAGTGTGTTTCTTGTAAGGCTAGCTAGTGTTTGTTTCCCAGTCAGAAACGGAGTTGAATCCCATGCAGTTTCTGGTCCTACGAGCAAGAGTTGTTTTCTGGTAAGAAGAGTCACTATTTCGCTCCCATTGCCATGCACAGGGCAAATAGCACTTGCGTCTGCTCCCAGCAAGTACAGTGTATTGGACTGAAGAGGAACTACTGTTCTTGTCAGTTTCCTAAGCAGAGTTGAACTAGATATAGCCGTGTGTGTACAAAGCACAGTCCTTTTGTTCTGAGCAAGCTCACTGTTCTGGCCCTGTAGGAAACACAGTAGAGTAGAAGAGTGCTCTTTTCTCAATAGCAGAGTGTGTTTCTTGTAAGGCGAGCAAGCGTTTGTTTCCCAGTCCTAAATGTAGTTGAATCACATGCAGTTTCTGGTCCTAGAAGCAAGAGTTTTTTTCTAGTAAGAAGAGTCACTATTGTGCTCCCATTGCCATACACAGGGCAGATAGGACTCGCGTCTGTTCCCAGCAAGTACAGTGTATTGGACTGAAGAGGAGCTAGCGTTCTTGTCAGTTTCCTAAGCAGAGTTATAACTAGATATGGCCCGTGTGTGTAGGAAGCACAGTTCTTTTGTTCTGAGCAAGCTCACTGTTCTGGCCCTATAGACAACACAGAAGAGTAGAAGAGTGCTCTTTTCTCAGAAGCAGAGTTTGTTTCTTGTAAGGCGAGCTAGCGTTTGTTTCCCAGTCCTAAATGTAGTTGAATCACATGCAGTTTCTGGTCCTACAAGCAAGAGATGTTTTCTAATAAGAAGAGTCACTATTTCGCTCCCATTGCCATACACTGGGCAAATAGGACTCGCGTCTGTTCCCAGGATGTACAGTGTATTGGACTGAAGAGGATCTACTGTTCTTGTCAGTTTCCTAAGCAAAGTTGAACTAGATATGGCCCGTGTGTGTAGGAAGTACACTTCTTTTGTTCTGAGCAAGCTCACTCTTCTGGCCCTATAGGAAACTCAGTAGAGTAGAAGAGTGCTCTTTTTTCAAAAGCAGAATGTGTTTCTTGTAAGGCGAGCTAGCGTTTGTTTCCAGTCCAAAATGGCGTTGAATCACATGCAGTTTCTGGTACTAAGAGCAAGGGAAGTTTCTGGTAAGTAAGTCACTATTGTGCTCCCTTTGCAATAAACAGTACAAATAGCACTCGCGTCTCTTCCCAGTAATTACAGTGTATTGGACCGAAGAGGAGCTACTGTTCTTGTCAGTTTCCTAAGCAGAGTTGAACTAGATAGGCCTGTGTGTGTAGGAAGCACAGTTCTTTTGTCTGAGCAAGCTCACTGTTCTGGCCCTATAGGAAACACAGAAGAGTAGAAGAGTGCTCTTTTCTCAGAAGCAGAGTTTGTTTCTTGTAAGGCGAGCTAGCGTTTGTTTCCCAGTCCTAAATTGAGTTGAATCACATGCAGTTTCTGGTCCTACGAGCAAGAGTTGTTTTCTGGTAAGAAGAGTCACTATTGGGCTACCATTGCCATACACAGTGCAAATAGCACTCGCGTCTGTTCCCAGCAAGTTACAGTGTATTCTACAGAAGAGGAGCTACAGTTCTTGTCGGTTTCCTAAGGAGAGTTGAACTAGATATGGCCCGTGTGTGTGAAGCACAGTTCTTTTGTTCTGAGCAAGCTCACTGTTCGGACACCATAGTAAACACAGTAGAGTAGAAGAGTGCTCTTTTCTCAAAAGCAGAGTGTGTTTCTTCTAAGGCTAGCTAGTGTTTGTTTCCCAGTCAGAAACGGAGTTGAATCCCATGCAGTTTCTGGTCCTACGAGCAAGAGTTGTTTTCTGGTAAGAAGAGTCACTATTTCTCTCCCATTGCCATGCACAGGGCAAATAGCACTCGCGTCTGCTCCAGCAAGTACAGTGTATAGGACTGAAGAGGAGCTACTGTTCTTGTCAGTTTCCTAAGCAGAGTTGAACTAGATATAGCCCGTTATGTGTACAAAGCACAGTTCTTTTATTCTGAGCAAGGTCACTGTTCTGGCCCTGTAGGAAACACAGTAGAGTAGAAGAGTGCTCTTTCTCAAAAGCAGAGTGTGTTTCTTGTAAGGCGAGCTAGCGTTTGTTTCCCAGTCCTAAATGGAATTGAATCACATTCAGTTTCTGATCCTAGGAGCAAGAGTTGTTTTCTGGTAAGAAGAGTCACTATTGTGCTCCCATTGACATACACAGGGCAAATAGCAACGGCGTTTGTTCCCAGCATGTACAGTGTATTGGACTGAATAGGATCTACTGTTCTTGTCAGTTTCCTAAGCAGAGTTGAACTAGATATGGCCGTGTGTGTAGGAAGCACAGTTCTTTTGTTTGAGCAAGCTCACTGTTTTGGCCCTATAGGAAACACAGCAGAGTAAGGAGTGCTCTTTTCTCAAAAGCAGTGTGTGTTTCTTGTAAGGCGAGCTAGTGTTTGTTTCCCAGTCCTAAATGTAGTTGAATCACATGCAGTTTCTGGTCCTACAAGCAAGAGTTGTTTTCTAGTAAGAAGAGTCACTATTGTGCTCCTATTGCCATACACAGGGCAAATAGGACTCGCGTCTGTTCCCAGGATATTCAATGTATTGGACTGAAGATGATCTACTGTTCTTGTCAGTTTCCTAAGCAAAGTTTAACTAGATATGGCCCGTGTGTGTTAGAAGTACACTTCTTTTGTTCTGAGCAACCTCACTCTTCTGGCCCTATAGGAAACACAGTAGAGTAGATGAGTGCTCTTTTCTCAAAAGTAGAATGTGTTTCTTTTAAGGTGAGCTAGCGTTTGTTTCCCAGTCCTAAATGGAGTTCAATCACATGCAGTTTCTGGTCCTACGAGAAAGAGTTGTTTTATGGTAAGTAGAGTCACTATTGCGCTCTCATTGTCATACACAGGGCAAATAGCACTGGCGTCTGTTCCCAGCATGTAAAGTGTATTGGACTGAAGAGGATCTACTGTTCTTGTCAGTTTCCTAAGCAGAGTTGAACTCGATATGGCGCGTGTGTGTAGGAAGCACAGTTCTTTTGTTCTGAGCTAGCTCACTCTTCTGGCCTATAGGAAACACAATAGAGTAGAAGAGTGCTCTTTTCTCAAAAGCAGAGTGTGTTTCTTGTAAGGCGAGCTTGCGTTTGTTTCCCAGTCCTAAATGGAGTTGAATCACATGCAGTTTCTGGTCCTACGAGCAAGAGTTGTTTTCTGGAAAGGAAAGTCACTATTGTGCTCCCTTTGCCATACACAGTGCAAATAGCACTCGCGTCTATTCCCAGCAAGTACAATGTATTGGACAAAAGGGGAGCTACTGCTCTTGTCAGTTTCCTAAGCAGAGTTGAACTAGATATGGCCCGTGTGTGTAGGAAGCACAGTTCTTTGTTCTGAGCAAGCTCACTGTTCGGACTCCATAGGAAAAACAGTAGAATAGAAGAGTGCTCTTTACTCAAAAGCAGAGTGTGTTTCTTGTAAGGCGAGCTAGTGTTTGTTTCCCAGTCCTAAATGGAGTTGAATCACAGGCAGTTTCTGGTCCTACGATCAAGAGTTGTTTTCTGGTAAGAAGAGTCATGATTGCACTCCCATTGTCGTACACCGGGCAAATAGCACTGGCGTCTGTTCCCAGCATGTACAGTGTATTGGACTGAAGATGATCTACTGTTCTTGTCAGTTTCCTAAGCAGAGTTGAACTAGATATGGCCCGTGTGTTTAGGAAGCACAGTTCTTTTGTTCTGAGCAAGCTCACTGTTCGGACACCATAGGAAACACAGTAGAATAGAAGAGTGTGCTTTTCTCAAAAGCAGAGTGTGTTTCTGGTAAGGCGAGCTAGCGTTTGTTTCCCAGTCCAAAATGGAGTTGAATCACATACAGTTTCTGGTCCTACGAGCAAGGGATGTTTTCTGGTAAGGGTAGTCACTATTGTGCTCCCTTTGCAATAAACAGTGCAAATAGCTCTCACGTCTTTTCCCAGCAAGTACAGTGTATTGGACTGAAGAGGAGCTAGTGTTCTTGTCAGTTTCCTAAACAGAGTTTTAACTAGATATGGCCCGTGTGTGTAGGAAGCACAGTTCTTTTGTTCTGAGCAAGCTCACTGTTCTGGCCCTATAGGAAACACAGAAGAGTAGAAGAGTGCTCTTTTCTCAGAAGCAGAGTTTCTTTCTTGTAAGGCGTGCTAGCGTTTGTTTCCCAGTCCTAAATGGAGTTGAATTTCATGCAGTTTCTTGTCTTATGACCAAGAGTTGTTTTCTGGTAAGAAGAGTCACTATTGCGCTCCTATTGCCATACACAGTGCAAACAACACTCGCTACTGTTCTTTGCAATTACATTGTATTGGACAGAAGAGGAGCTAATGTTCTTGTCAGTTTCCTAAGCAGAGTTGAACTAGATATGGCCCGTGTGTGTAGGAAGCACAGTTCTTTTGTTCTGAGCAAGGTCACTGTTCGGACCCCACAGAAAACACAGTAGAATAGAAGAGTGCTCTTTTCTCAAAGCAGAGTGTGTTTCTTGTAAGGCGAGCTAGCGTTTGTTTCCCAGTCCAAAATGGAGTTGAATCACATGCAGTTTCTGGTCCTACGAGCAAGGGAAGTTTTCTGGTAAGTTAAGTCACTATTGTGCTCCCTTTGCAATAAACAGTGCAAATAACACTCGCGTCTCTTCCCAGCAAGGACAGTGTATTGGACTGAAGAGGAGCTACTGTTCTTGTCAGTTTCCTAAGCAGAGTTGAACTAGATATGGCCCGTGTGTGTAGGAAGCACAGTTCTTTTGTTCTGAGCAAGCTCACTGTTCTGGCCCTATAGGAAACACAGAAGAGTAGAAGAGTGCTCTTTTCTCAGAAGCAGAGTTTGTTTCTTGTAAGGCGTGCTAGCGTTTGTTTCCCAGTCCTATATGGAGTTGAATCACATGCAGTTTCTGGTCCTACGAGCAAGAGTTGTTTTCTGGTAAGAAGAGTCACTATTGGGCTACCATTGCCATACACAGTGCAAATAGCACTCGCGTCTGTTCCCAGCAAGTGCAGTGTATTCGACAGAAGAGGAGCTACAGTTCTTGTCAGTTTCCTAAGGAGAGTTGAACTAGATATGGCCCGTGTGTGTGAAGCACAGTTCTTTTTTTCTGAGCAAGCTCACTGTTCGGACACCATAGTAAACACAGTAGAGTAGAAGAGTGCTCTTTTCTCAAAAGCAGAGTGTGTTTCTTGTAAGGCTAGCTAGTGTTTGTTTCCCAGTCAGAAACGGAGTTGAATCCCATGCAGTTTCTGGTCCTACGAGCAAGAGTTGTTTTCTGGTAAGAAGAGTCACTATTTCGCTCCCATTGCCATGCACAGGGCAAATAGCACTTGCGTCTGCTCCCAGCAAGTACAGTGTATTGGACTGAAGAGGAACTACTGTTCTTGTCAGTTTCCTAAGCAGAGTTGAACTAGATATAGCCGTGTGTGTACAAAGCACAGTCCTTTTGTTCTGAGCAAGCTCACTGTTCTGGCCCTGTAGGAAACACAGTAGAGTAGAAGAGTGCTCTTTTCTCAATAGCAGAGTGTGTTTCTTGTAAGGCGAGCAAGCGTTTGTTTCCCAGTCCTAAATGTAGTTGAATCACATGCAGTTTCTGGTCCTAGAAGCAAGAGTCTTTTTCTAGTAAGAAGAGTCACTATTGTGCTCCCATTGCCATACACAGGGCAGATAGGACTCGCGTCTGTTCCCAGCAAGTACAGTGTATTGGACTGAAGAGGAGCTAGCGTTCTTGTCAGTTTCCTAAGCAGAGTTATAACTAGATATGGCCCGTGTGTGTAGGAAGCACAGTTCTTTTGTTCTGAGCAAGCTCACTGTTCTGGCCCTATAGACAACACAGAAGAGTAGAAGAGTGCTCTTTTCTCAGAAGCAGAGTTTGTTTCTTGTAAGGCGTGCTAGCGTTTGTTTCCCAGTCCTAAATGGAGTTGAATTACATACAGTTTCTTGTCTTATGAGCAAGAGTTGTTTTCTGGTAAGAAGAGTCACTATTGCGCTAATATTGCCATACACAGTACAAACAACACTCGATACTGTTCTTTGCAAGTACAGTTTATTGGACAGAAGAGGAGCTAATGTTCTTGTCAGTTTCCGAAGGAGAGTTGAACTAGATATGGTCCGTGTGTGTAGGAAGCACAGTTCTTTTGTTCTGAGCAAGCTCACTGTTCACATCCCATAGAAAACACAGTAGAATAGAAGAGTGCTCTTTTCTCAAAAGCAGAATGTGTTTCTTGTAAGGCGAGCTAGCGTTTGTTTGCCAGTCCAAAATGGAGTTGAATCACATGCAGTTTATGGTCCTACGAGCAAGGGATGTTTTCTGGTAAGGAAAGTCACTATTGTGCTCCCTTTGCCATAAACAGTGCAAATAGCACTCACGTCTGTTCCCAGCAAGTACAGTATATTGGACTGAAAAGGCGCTACTGTTCTTGTCAGTTTCCTAAGCAGAGTTGAACTACATATGGCCCGTGTGTGTAGGAAGCACAGTTCTTTTGTTCTGAGCAAGCTTATTGTTCTGGCCCTATAGGAAACACAGAAGAGTAGAAGAATGCTCTTTTCTCAGAAGCAGAGTTTGTTTCTTGTAAGGCGAGCTAGCGTTTCTTTCCCAGTCCTAAATGTAGTTGAATCACATGCAGTTTCTGGTCCTACGCGCAAGAGTTGTTTTCTGGTAAGAAGAGTCACTATTGTGCTACCATTGCCATACACAGTGCAAATAGCACTCGCGTCTGTTCCCAGCAAGTACAGTGTATTGGACAGAAGAGGAGCTACTGTTCTTGTCAGTTTCCTAAGCAGAGTTGAACTAGATATGGCCCGTGTGTGTGAAGCACAGTTCTTTTGTTCTGAGCAAGCTCAATTTTCGGACCCCATAGTAAACACAGTAGAGTAGAAGAGTGCTCTTTTCTCAAAAGCAGAGTGTGCAGTTTCTGGTCCTACGAGCAAGAGTAGCTTTCTGGTAAGAAGAGTCACTATTTCGCTCCCATTGCCATACACAGTGCAAATAGCACTCACGTCTACTCCCAGCAAGTACAGTGTATTGGACTGAAGAGGAGCTACTGTTCTTGTCAGTTTCCTAAGCAGAGTTGAACTAGATATAGCCCGTGTGTGTAGGAAGCACAGTTCTTTTGTTCTGAGCAAGCTCACTGTTCTGGCCCTATAGGAAACACTGTAGAGTTGAAGAGTGCTCTTTTCTCAAAAGCAGAGTTTGTTTCTTGTAAGGTGAGCTAGCGTTTGTTTCCCAGTCCTAAATGGAGTTGAATTACATGCAGTTTTTGGTCCTATGAGCAAGGGATGTTTTCTGTAGGGAAAGTCACAATTGTGCTCCCTCTGCCATAAACAGTGCAAATAGCACTCACGTCTATTCCCAGCAAGTACAGTGTATTGGGCTGAAGAGGATCTACTGTTCTTTTCAGTTTCCTAAGCAGAGTTGAACTACATATGGCCCGTGTGTGTAGGAAGCACAGTTCTTTTGTTCTGAGCAAGCTCACTGTTCTGGCCCTATAGACAAAACAGAAGAGTAGAAGAGTGCTCTTTTCTCAGAAGCAGAGTTTGTTTCTTGTAAGGCGAGCTAGCATTTGTTTCCCAGTCCTAAATGTAGTTGAATTTCATGCAGTTTCTTGTCCTATGAGCAAGAGTTGATTTGTGGTAAGAAGAGTCCCTATTGCACTCCTATTGCCATACACAGTGCAAACAACACTTGCTACTGTTCTTTGCAAGTACAGTGTATTGGACAGAAGAGAAGCTACTGTTCTTGTCCGTTTCCTAAGCAGAGTTGAACTAGATATGGCCCGTGTGTGTAGGAAGCACAGTTCTTTTGTTCTGAGCAAGCTCAATGTTCGGACCCCATAGGAAACACAGTAGAATAGAAGAGTGCTCTTTTCTCAAAAGCAGAGCGTGTTTCTTGTAAGGAGAGCTAGCGTTTGTTTCCCAGTCCTAAATGGATTTGAATCACATGCAGTTTTTGGTCCTAAGAGCAAGGGATGTTTTCTGGTAAGGAAAGTCACTATTGCGCTTTCTTTGCCATACACAGTTCAAATAGCACTCGCGTCTGTTCCCAGCAAGTACAGTGTATAGGACTGTAGAGGAGCTACTGTTCTTGTCATTTTCCTAAGCAGAGTTGAACTAGATATGGCCCGTGTTTGTAGGAAGCACAGGTCTTTTGTTCTAAGCAAGCACACTGTTCGGATGACAAAGGAAACACAGTAGAATAGAAGAGTGCTCTTTTCTCAAAAGCAGAGTGTGTTTCTTGTAAGGCGAGCTAGCATTTGTTTCCCAGTCCAAAATGAAGTTGAATCACATGCAGTTTCTGGTCCTATGAGCAAGGGAAGTTTTCTGGTAAGTTAAGTCACTATTGTGCTCCCTTTGCTATAAACAGTGCAAATAGCACTCGCATCTGTTCCCAGCAAGTACAGTGTATTGAACTGAAGAGGAGCTCCTGTTCTTGTCAGTTTCCTAAGCAGAGTTGAACTAGACATGGCGCGTGTGTGTAGGAAGCACAGTTCTTTTGTTCTGAGCAAGCTCACTGTTCTGGCCCTATAGGAAACACAGAAGAGTTGAAGAGTGCTCTTTTCTCAGAAGCAGAGTTTGTTTCTTATAAGGCGAGCTAGCGTTTGTTTCCCAGTCCTAAATGGAGTTGAATCACATGCAGTTTCTGGTCCTACGAGCAAGAGTTGTTTTCTGGTAAGAAGAGTCACTATTGTGCTACCATTGCCATACACAGTGCAAATAGCCCTCGCGTCTGTTCCCAGCAAGTACAGTGTATTGGACAGAAGAGGAGCTACTGTTCTTGTCAGTTTCCTAAGCAGATTTGAACTAGCTATGGCCCGTGTGTTTAGGAAGCACAGTTCTTTTGTTCTGAGCAAGCTCAATTTTTGGACCAAATAGTAAACACAGTAGAGTAGAAGAGTGCTCTTTTCTCAAAAGCAGAGTGTGTTTCTTGTAAGGCTAGCTAGTGTTTGTTTCCCAGTTCTAAATGGAGTTGAATCACATGCAGTTTTTGGTCCTATGAGCAAGGGATGTTTTCTGGTAAGGAAAGTCACTATTGTGCTCCCTTTGCCATAAACAGT